>NC_061515.1:13785000-13880000 GCF_022379125.1 Scophthalmus maximus | reverse complement strand
CAGAATTTCATGGTTTGTGTGTGTGTGTGTGTGTGTGTGTGTGTATGTGTGTGTTTGTGTTGAATGTGTGTCTGCCCCTCTTCTCACCAGCATCCTTGTTCCAAACAGAGAGCACCCTGAATATGAAGGCGCTGAATGTGGCAGCAAAATATCCCCGCCAGTAATTCCTCACCGCAAAGTAGGTAGACGTGACCTCAATACTGAACAACACCCCTGGTGGTGGTGGTGGTGGAGGGAGAAAGAGAGAGAGAGAGAGAGAGAGAGGAGGAAGGACAGAGGGAGAGGAGGGATTAGAGAGGAGAAATGAGGATGGATAGTGCGAGGAGGGTGAGGGAGAGGGAGAGAGACAGAAATAGAAAAGGGAGGGAGAGAGAGGGGGGAACAGAAATGAGTTAAACAAGCAGAATGAGACCAAAAACACTAGAAGCTAAGAGTGTAATTATACACAACAGGGGAACCACAAGGAGGGGATAAACACACAACCACACACACATATGCATGTAGTCTCTGCAACACACGCACACACACACACACACACAGACACACACACACACACACACACACACACACACACACACACACACACACACACACACACACACACACACACACACACACACACATGGGTAGAATCAACATTTGAAGAAATAAAATAAACATCAGAGCTTGGAAACATTATTCTGAACAAGACAAAACAGCTGAGTAGTAGACAAGAATGAAAATCAATATGTCATTAGTTCTCCCTTTGGTTTTTTAATGTTTTTAATTTATGCACACTCAGTGTATTAAGGGATGTGTTTGGGTACTTTTGATTGATATTGCAACTAACAATTATCTACACAATTATTACCAAAAGTATTGATTGTTTCGTAGTTTTTTTTTAATAAGTAGTGACTTATTCACATGACATTTTTTGTCTGAGAACAATCCAAAGCGAACCAGAGAACTGACAATATTACTTAAAAAATGACTCTAGTGTTTATCAACTAGTTGAAGAATATTGGCATCAGCCTCAAAGTGTGCAATCACCCAGGAAACAAAAACAGCCATTATGAGCACTACCATTATGTCATTATAGTCATTATAGTTTTCTTTGTACATGGAGAATGTGAGAGGCTAACAAACCATACATTTAGGAGCCAGCAATACAATGGATGAAGATCTCCAAATGACTGGTGAGCTCCACTGTAATTATGTGTGCACATAAAACAAGCATCTAACCGAGGAATATGTCTGTGCCATTTAAATATTTAGCTATTTTGAAATCCCCATAAGGAAAAGGCATTTTATTTTGACAATATTTTTTAAATGTAATCAAATGAATGAAAACTTCTTTTTGCATCAGTGTTCAATATTGCCTTATCACCCCATGCGAACCTTATTACTTTTCTTTTTTTCCTGACTAAATAAGCAATAATCAAAGAAAAAACAAAAAAACAAACAAATTAGAAGTACAAGATATAAAATGACCAAAATGATCAATTTTATTAGGAAAAAGGAAAAGTTATAGATCTTGCTAAGAATTCAAAGCCAAATTTTTGGGCGTGATAATTTGCGATATCTAATATTTGGGACACAGTATTTGAGATTGTACTCAGAAGGTTTTGTGGTTAACATCCAGGTCTACAGGGAAACTTTTCATATTACATCCTCAGTGCAGGACTGATCCAGTACAGGGAGATGTTTGGTGCAGTAGCTTTGCTTGTAAGTGGCAGTGTGCAGATGTACAGTACCTCCTAGTGGAGTGCCGAAACAGCATCCCACCCCCACGGCACAGCCAACAGTCAGTATGTCTGTGTAACCATAAGGGTTCTACTGACACAGAAAACAGAGAGGGAGAGGAAAAACATGGGGGGGGAAGTGAAGGGGTGAGACAGAGAGAGAATGAGGGAGGGAAGTTGTGAGATGATGAAGGGGAAAATGAAGGTGATGAAGGAGCGTAGACAGAAAGACAGGAGAGTTTGAGAGAATAAAAGATCAAGGTGGGGAAGACAGGACGTGGAACCACAGGGGAGGGGATTGACAGAAGGGAAGCAAAATGGAAAAAAGTGAATAAATAATGCTCCCTGGAGTGTGGCAATAATAATAAAAAAAAGATAGGAAGAAGGGGGGAAAAAAATCACACTTAGAGAATAGAAAGGAGAGGATGCACAAGGCGATGATAGTAATCTGACAGAGGAGGCAGTGAGCAATCAGTGGTCACATTTTCCTTATAGACAGCAAAAGGAAAAATGAAGGTAGCAGACATTCATGACCTTGAATTATAATGATCCATATAACTTTTAAAAATCTGAATTTAATCGGAGAGTGTAATTTAATATATATACAATATTGACATTTTGGGAAACATGTTTATCCATGCTGAAATTTTCTCCTCTAATTCACACAAAAGTAAGAGAACATCAATACGACTCTCAGGTCTGTACCCGAAATAAGGAGCCAGCCTGTAGCTGGGCGTGAACTAGTTTAGCTTAAATGATGGAAGCAGAGGGAAACAACTAGCCTGACTCAGAAACTCAGGGCCGCATCTCCAGACACCCATTAGTTTCATAAGTGAACTTCAGAGGTGTCGGTAAGAAAAAGATGTTTCCTCTCACAGAGCTGTTTCCAGTCTTTACACTAAACTAATCCAAACACCTTCTGGCTCCAGCGTCATATTTAGTCTGAAGAGTGGTATCAATATTCTCACCTCACTCTCAGCAAGAAAGTGCAATGTCCCAAAATGTCGAATTAGTTCTTTACAGTAGACAGAGCCCTGTAATCCAAGGCTCAGGTGTTACTGTTAGGTCAGACTGCTGCATGTTTACACATTCATTCAGTACGATACATCACTTGTAATGCAGGACACTGGTCTGAGGTCAGATTTAATCTCCACATTCGTGTTGCTGAGGTTATTTCAGGAGGGCAAAGCTGACCAGAGACCTGCTCCAGAGCTTGTTAGGGGTGTGGGGGCGGGACTTGCCTCCCACTGGGGCAGCGAAACAGGTGGCCACTCCCACGGCACACGCACACACCAACAGGTCCTGGTAATTGGTGCCATTCTGAGGTTAAGGGTCATGGGTGGAAAGGGACAGGGAGGGGCCGGGGGGGAGAGGGAGGAGCGTGGGGACACAGACGAGCGGGGATGAATGAGAAAGTCAAAGGTAGGTGGAGATAGAGAGAGCAGGGAAAGGGGGGGAGACATGGATATGGGAGGTCACTGTTAATACACATGCCAGACATAACCATCACACTATTAATACAGTGAGACACAAACACAGACGAGGTGTGAGGGGGAGAGCCAAAACAAAGACACCACAGGAACTGGGAGGGGAGGGCAGGAGGGGGACATATAGGAGAGGACAACAGGCACAGGGTTCCCACTTTCTCATTCTCTTCAATGTCCAATTCAAGGACCTTTAGATGAATATCAACGACTCCAAATTGGCCCATTTGGCAAACTCAAACCCGGCAGGGGCCTCGTGCGAAGTTAAGACCTTGTCGAGTAACAAGTGTTGATAGAACTGAAAGACGAGGAATGACATTTTCAAGGACATCAAATCATTTTCTAAACAAGGGTCTACTGTCTACAGACACCGACCTGATGTCAGAGATACTCGAAAAGTCAAGGGATCAACAAAGTGGATACAATTCAACCTGTGGGCACAGCTGTTGGCAATGACCAACAGCTATCAGGACATTGAGGAGAAAAGTCAGAGGTTTTCTGTGGGAACCCCAAGGCAAGGCAAGTTACGATGGAAAAACAGCATTCCACATTCATTGGTGCCCTAACTGTGGTGAACGTGGTCCGTTTTGGTCAGGGCCTTGGCTTACCTCATAGACTCCAGAGAAGATGGACATGAATCGACTCAGCACGGCGGCGCAGATGCTGGCGATGTGGACAAATGGACCCTGCAGGTGACGGAGACACGTGTTGTATTAGAACAGATAAATTATGGTATAAATGTGGGATGTTACAGTTGCCCTGCTACTCAAATAGAGGGAATGTACTCCTTTGCTGAGAGCTTAATTAATTTGCCTCAGTCCCGTGAGAGGGGGCAGAGAGGAAAAACCCGACACAAGATCATTTATCATCTTCCAAGCTTGGAGAAAGAAGAGGCGATGAGTGATGAGGAAAGAAATGAATAGTGGAAGGACATGATGAGGATGGTGATGCTGGATCAATGGGCGGCAATAGAAACAGGGAAAGACATATAGTCGAAAGATAAAAAAGGTTTACCTCTTTTCCCACTGGCATTCCACTGCCCAGGCCAGCAGTCAGGCCGATGACCTTTGCTACGAAGGCTTTCAGGGTAAGATATTCTTTCAGGACTACACCTCGAAGGATGGTTTTCAGCTCTGGAATACCAGAACCTGTTCAGAAAAAAGAGGATGGATAGAGAGCGAGGCTAGTCGTGTGAGTGTAAAGTCGGTGAGGTTAAAAGGTCAAAATGCTACGATCCTACAACAGGAAAATGGACAATAATAAAAAAAAAAAGGCTGTGGGCGAAGATATGAGAGCCTGACAGGTGATGGAGAGCTTACCGATGGCCTGTGGGGAAACCAGGTGACAGAAGAGCGAGGCGAACATGATAAGGATCATGGGATACGTAACCCACGCAAGGTATTGGAGTGCCACGTTGCCCTTCAGCTCCCCGTGCATCCACTTATAGGCTGGAAGACAAAAATGTCAGAAATGAAAAAAAAGAGGTGTTGACGAGACCAACCCTTATGACCTTGCCCTGCGCTACCTTGCAGGCTCTTGGCGCTGGCATAGTCCATACTCCAGCTGACCAGAGCCATAGTCAGTCCCAGGAGAACCAGGAAAATCCAATCCTCCCCCATCTTGGTCACTATGTACCGCCGCACACGAGCCAAACAATCTGGGACAGAGAATTAAAAAATTAATGATTCACCTCCAAGCCATTTATCACCTGATTTAATTATTTATTAATTATTATCATTGTAGCAATGCCTGAGAGGGAATCAGTCGGTGTGATTATGGGTGTAGTGACGAGGCTGTAGCTCATCCCAGAAGTACCTATAAAGTCAGTACAAAATGATGTGAATGGTGTGTGGTGTTCTCACATCAACAAACGGATGTACTGTATGTGCATTGTCTGGATAGAGTTTTTTGTAAACACATCAACAATATGAATATAGAAAGAGATAATACAACAATCACAGGTTAATTCACCGAGAGTAAAAGTGTCTCATTTACTGAAGTGAAAGTAATATTTCTAAAATTGTTAAAATACGCAGTTGATTTACTCGTATAATTAGTCATCCCAGTAGGCGTTATTAAGTGTCCAAAGCAAAAGCACTCATTATAGAAAATGGCCCTGCATGAGTGGCATGTGATTATACATTATATTTCCAGACTATTATTACTGATGCATGAATGTGTAAGAAGTATTTCATGTTTGAGGTTGGTTGGACCGGAGGTAATTTGAACCATATAATACACTGGTTAAATAAAATAAAAAAATAAGAAGCATCATAATATGTCTTATTCTAAAACGTCACCATGGTTGTTCAATAAATGTAGTGGAATATAGTAGATTATTTTATCCTGCGATACGGTGAAGTATAAGTATGAACTAGGATGAAATAAAAAATAGACTAAAAGTAAAAGTACATCAAATTTTCACTCAGTACTTGACTAAATGTAGTTAGTAACGTTGCACCACTGACTGAGTAAATGTCCTCTGTTTATACGTCTGGAAATTTAGGGATTTTTAGTCAGTTCTAGAAATGACCATAACTTGCAGGGCATTTTATATGCTCCACCCCACTTCAGCAAATTCAAATGTGATTACTTTAAAATGAAGAAATAAATATCAAGCATACAGTATTATACCAAAAAGAATTGTATCCATGCAGGTTAGAGATGGGTTTGGGACAATGATTAGTGCGTTTACGATTTAAAATATAATTAAACAGTTATAGTTATAGCCACTCAATACAAGATATCTAAATGAGAAATTTGAGATACATTTTTTTTTAGGTACTAATGACTTCAGAGTGTCTAAAATCCTAACTAAAACCCCAATTGCAATCTAACCCCTTCATGTTCTGTGTGGCACCCTTATTAAACTGCAGCAGTGCATCCTTTTTATGAGCTCATCATGTTGCATGTAAAATCGGAGTAACTAGTAACTGAAGCCATCACGTAAATGTTGCCTCTGCAAAAAAAATAGTCCAGTGTGAAGTGCCAGTAGCTCAAAATTGTGTTTGATTAAAGTAAAAGTATTTCACTCAGGTTTACTTCACCCTCTGTCACCTGGTTACCACATCGATCGCGGCAACTAAAGCATGACCATGGAAACCGTAACCGCAATTTACACCTTCTCAGTCTTGTGTTTGTTCGGCGTCTGAATGTGTTTGGGGTTATTGTGGTAACTCCACATCCCTGCCGGTCACCTTGGCATTTGGAGTACGGACGAGGCTTCTTGGTAGATGAGGTGTGGCTGAGATGTGACTCGAGGGCCACAGGGTGCTGATGATGATGATGATCCCGCCGGCCGTGGCCTCTGCGGCCCGAGGCTGAGGTGTTGTCCCCTGTCTGTCTCCTCCATTGTCTCTCCGTCAGCAAACGGGCAGCCTCCCGTCTGGCAAAGTTCCCCAGCTGCTCCCTGTACTCACCGTACAGCTGTAAACGATGGGGAATACTGACAATGAACCAGGAAACAAATAGCACGCAAAGACATCATACGTCCGCTGGACCTCTCAGCACAGTGGAGAGGAGAGAGGAAAGGACGGAGGGAAGGGAAAGGGGACAGAAGGAAAAAATACCTCTGACAACTGAGACTAGGGTGAAGGATAAAACTAGATCCCGAGTCTTGAGATAATGAGAGAGAGATTGGGGGGGGGGGGGGGGGGGGGGGGGGCGGGCGGGGGAGTGGGGGGGTGGGACATGTGTGTAAGGGATACACTCCAACCAGACAGAAACAGACAAAACTGGCATAGAGATTGGAAAATACCCTCCCCTCAGAGAAGGCAGGGGCTGGCCAGGAGCCAGAGGATGAGATACCGGAAGAGCGGACATTCCGTATCTTCCCCTTCCGACTACGTGTGCGCTTTACACCTACAACCCCACAGCCACATGCACACGCTGTCAGAAAACACGACACCGCGTGATCCAGTGCACTGCACTCTTTTAAAACCGTAGCGGCTATAAAATACTGCAGATCCAGGTGCAGCTACGATGTGCAACTGAAACCCCGTGATCACATGGATCCAAGCACACAGAAAAGCAAGACGCTAAATCACAGAGGGCTGGCTGCCACGCATTTCTGTCTCATGTTCACACAGAGACGGGGACCTGGCGCATCCAACTGTGAGGCCCCCAACTGACCGACTCACTGGAAAGCTCAACTAAATGCACGTAAATACATTGGTCAAAAAATAAAGGTAATAACAACCAAAAGTTGAAAATTGACTATATGACAAGGGCAAGTTGGTGGAATCTGTCCTTCAGTGAGACTTTCTTCAGTTTACGTGCACAGAAATTGATTTTCCCAACCATGAGCCACTACAACCACACTACAAAGAGACATCACACAGACGGTGTAGCAGTTACACTGTTAAAGGCTCTTGGAAACTTTGGATGCCTCTAAATCAAATCACAGGTTATTATGATCCCAACTAAACACTACAAACCCCACAGCAAAATTCAGAACAGCGCTGCACCGCTAACAGCTTCCGAGCACTAATGCAACAAGTGTTGGTAAAGGCCGATAACAGTCGACCAGTGAGAAGCCATACAACTGCAGACCACTCGTCCACTTGGATTATTTGGATTTATACAAAAAGAGCTCTTTGAATATCGCTTTCCATGAATCATCTATTTTTTTTTTTTTAGCTTGGTGTGCTGCCAGAGTGACAGGGTTTACCACTAAGGACATGACAGTCATGTGGAGGACTTTCAATCGGAGGTCACAGGAAACATTCAGCGTCAGACGAAGAGGATTTTTCACCGAAAGCTAACCTGCTTGTCACAGCCTGAGTGAACCAAATAGTATCCTTTGGTTCAATGAACGACAGCAAGAATTGTATGCAAAAAAATCGAATGTGTTGTCTTTCTGTCTTGTATGTCAATCTCTTATCATGATGATGTCACTCAAGTTCATTTTTGCATGCAGAAACTCATTAGGTTTAATATACCTATGAACTACAGTCACATTGCATCCAGTTGAAAAAACAAAACAAAGTAACCTATGAAGATAAAAACAGAAAAGAAGCCTGCCGTGTTTGATCAGTATGACGGCATTAAAAAACCCCAACCGCAGAGCAGATGGAGCCTTTGGTCCCTGTGTCTTTACCTGTTTCTCATCAGTTGTCTCCTGCATGATGTGGCAGCAGCTCCGTCTCTGTCTCTGTCTCCTGTCCCACACTGCACCACAACCTCTGCACTACACATTAACACCAAACGCACTAATCCATCAACATCATGAAACAGAGGCTGGTACCAGACACTCTCCGAACCAGGTACAGTATCGACGAGAGAAACCTGTGCACTGTTCACAGGGGGGGGGGGGGGGGGGGGGTATCTGCTGTTGTTCCACACGTTTCATCTCCAAGGTCCAAGTCAAATAATATCAAAAAGATCTCCACAGACAATATTTGCTAACAAAAAATAGCCTTTCTGTTGTTGGCTTTGTAGATGACACCTACAGTTTTTGATACAGTTTTTCATTTTTCACTGCGTAGAATCTGAAAGCTGCCTCCCTCCATCCATTTTCTTGTTTGTTATAGGAAGATGTGTATCCCGGTGTGCATCAGGTAGAATGCAGGGAAATTCCTATTACAAGTACCAGACTATTGCAAGTGTCAAACATGTTTTATGGTGGCTGTTGCATTGGTTATTGTATGTGGATCTTTCAACGTAACGGTGCTTGTGATCCTTTTTGAATCAACCCATGAGCCAATATTTTACCAAATTATTAATCTGCATAGGTTTTCCAGTTTTAAAGAACATTCCTGTATTACATTCAGCTTCCCCTCAAACCCCTTTTATCTAAAACTTGCTTTTTTGTCTATATCAATGTATTTCATCATTTGAATGTTGGTTACACGATTGTGAGCAAAATGATTAAATTATAATAAAACTATAAAAATGACATTCAAATTTTACCTTGGCCTCTGGAACAGAAAATTCATTGGCTTCGTTAAAAAAAAGCTAAAAAAACTGCAACCCTGCTTTATTGCTTATAAAGTCCACCGAATTATCTAAAAGGAAATAAATGTGAAATGGCAAAAGCAACTTAGAAAGACAAAGATCTCAAAAGGAGACTCAGACTTGACGGCGTGAGAGAAACATTGAAAGCTGCGACTCGTTCACGTCAGCTGACTTTGTTCTGTCTCCATCTTTCAACCTCGTGTTTACCTCCGTGTCACCACGTAACCTTGTGTTACGTCCAACCGAGCCACACAGGGGCCCAAAAAACGACACAAGTGACCAACATTTTCCCAACGTTCACACGCTTGGAACATACACGTTGTCGTGTTTCTGCTGCTCCACCTGTTCAGTGACCTTCCACACCAAGGACAGCCAGTATCCCCTTCTCCTCTTCCTCCTCTCACGGTACTCCCAGTAAGATTCCCCATCACCTCCCCTGGTAGCTCTTTTTATTTTTCTGCACCTTTCTCTCTCTCTCTCTCTTTCTCTTATCTTTCTAAAACGCATGACACACATGTACAGCTCTGCCACTTGCATTCCTAATTATTAGTGACTTTCCCCACTGTAGGAACTTGAGTCTTCACTGTTGTGCCCACTGCAGGTCTCACGGGATGCAGAGAATGGAAGAATGTAAACCATTCCTCCCGTGGCTTTGTTAGAGATACAAAGCCTGTGTTGAAAATTTGCCGGTGAGCTGTCAGGAGCTTTGAATTCATTCGTGGATTTGTCCCTTTATGAGCAGGATGCAACAAGGTGATACACAATGTAACACACGCACACGCGCAAACACACACACACACACACACACACAAAAACATGAAAGTCAAGAGGCAACAAACAATTTCAAGTGTAAGCAAAAGCAGAAACAAGCATGTAGAAAGAAAGAGAGAGAGAGGGAGGGAGGGAGGGGGGTGGGGGCTTCAGTCACAGGGAGAGCGGCTAATAGATGCAGAGGTTCAAGGGCAGTGTGACATTGAGAGTTAATTTAAAAAAAATAATAGCACATTCCTGCGTCCGTTATGAGAGGGAGTCAGCACAGCATATTCATAAATATTTTTGTGTTTGTGTCGGTTCTTAAGCTTGCTTAAGTTAGTTTGTGTTTGAATATGAATGGATTCTTTGTGTGTGTGTGTGTGTGTGTGTGTATGTGTGTGTATGTGTGTGTGGACTTACAACAATATAGTCCTGTCCCTTCGCACAAGGTTAATGATAAAATCTGACCCACTCACTGACGGACAGATCAGGAGATAACCCCCACTCCCCTCCCCGCCCACTCTCACACACACACACACACACGCACACACACATACACACAACGCACGCACGCACACACACGCGCACACACACGCGCACACACACACACACACACACACACACACACACACACACACACGTCCATATGCGCACGCTAATCAACCAGAACAACAACATTGCCATGGCTCTTACAAACAATGTTCAAGCTGTCATGTTCTAATTAAGGCATGTCGGCGCAGCCAAGAGAAAATTAAACCAAACTGTAAACTTCCATGTGTTATGCATGAGGCCGCGGTTCCACTTCACACATGAGTGTAGGGTTAGTAGGGTTAGTAATCCAGGAAAAAAATCCACCATGGACACTTCGTTGTCCTCTCTGAAGCTGGTTTACATTTTCATTCAGCTCTGGCACAACATGAAATTTTGAAATGTCACAAGCAAGTAACGGTGCAATAGCTCGCGCCTCCTGCTTCTCCTTAAAATCATAAATCAGTCCTTGCAAAAACTGCTCCAACTTTATAGGGAGAAAATATTCCAACGCAGAAATTTCGTTAACCTTACCAGAAATTGATCTATGTTCAGAACCGTTTCAAAAGTGTTGATCCGCTCGCTCATCTCGTTAGCTATTCCTCCTGCGGGTCGCGGCTCACTGTGATATACTGTAATTTTCTTATCCAGGATATCTTTGTCTGTCCTCACACACAGACACAGAGTGTACCTGCTACCTGCATACAGTGTAGACCTCAGTGGTCAGTGAGAGAGAGAAAGACACACACACACACACACACACACACACACACACACACACACACACACACACACAAACACACACACACACACACGCACACACGCGGGGGGGGGGGGGGGGGGGGGGGGACGCAGTAGAGGTTAATACAGACACTTGAGGCCTGACAATAAATTGTCAGCAGCTCTTAATTCAGCAGGGTAGACTCTCTGTCAGGCAGCTGATCCAGCAGATTCCAGCAGAGTCCTGCACTAGGATCATAAATGATACCAGGCAGGACACCGTTAAGGAATGAAAATAATACCTGCTAACTGAGCGGAGACCGTAACCATATTAACATTGAGTCGGACGGGGTGGATCATCCTGCACTGTACTTTAAATGCCGATGCTTCAGCACAGATGACATGATCAACTAGTGCCCGACTTGGCTCTGACAGTATCCATCATGTCTTTTGACTAACATTTATTTTTTGTTATACAAACACTTTTCTGGCAGGGATTCATCAAATGTGGTTATTCAAGATGAAGTTATGGAGAAAAAAAACTGTTACTGACGCATGATATTTCACAATAGATGTCATGCTTTTCTACTGTAAACAGTGACAGGTACCAGTGGGTGTCATATTAAGCATTACATTTATTGGACACTATTAATAAAAGACAAATAATCTTAAAGCCAAATGCAAAAAATGCAGCCTTCAAAACCAATTAATTTGGCTTCATCCTTTACCTCCATCCAGTCATTCTCCCACAGTGGGACTTAAAAGTGAGTCACTACATCCGATGTTCTGTCGTGACCCCGTAGTTCTCACGTGGTTTCTGGGTCTTTGGGGACCAAAGTGCTGCTGGTTTTTCAGAAGCCGTTTACATTTACCCGTGAGAAACAGCAGGCATCGGTAAGCCTGTTGGACTGTGGTGATTTGCGTAACTGCAAGTGTATCGTGGGGTTGGACAGCGATGTGCAGCGCTGCTGTCAGCTTGAAAATAACTACTTTTCATTTCAATTTCAGCACTGTGTATACCCTGCAATAGTCTGGTATTTGTAATTCGAATTTCCCTGCATTCTAGCTGATGCATACTGGGACACACTTCTTCCTATAGCAAAGCAGAAAATGGATGGAGGGAGGCAGCTTTCAGAATAAAAATATTAAACACCTTATTAAAAACCAAAGATTCAATTTACCCCAATTTAAAAAAAACAGCCTACCTAGCCACTGTAAAGATACTATAATATGTGATGTTATTGCTTCACATTATCATATATATTTTAATATTGATTATTTTCTTTGTTTAACGTATCTTTTGGGGCACTTGATGCTTTCAGGAAGATGAAACCAAGGGGAAAATCTAACCAAGGATATTGGTAACAATGTCGATTCCTCAAATCACTACTGCTCCAAAATTCGATAGTACATTATTTGACCCAATCTAACACATTGCAGCTCACAAACATTTTAGATGAACCCGATTTGAGTCTCAGTGCCATAAACAGGAGCAGCTAAATTATTGCAGCGTCTGTTGATCTGCATCCTGTTTCCCAGAAACACATTATAAGTTAAGATGCGTTTGGTAATTGATTTACTCCCTGATTTATATTCAGTTTAGTATTTTATTTGTTTTCTACGTATATTAAGGCTCTGTTACATATTCGGTATCAGCTTTTACTGTCTGTGACATTTAAGGACACATGCTTTTCCAGGCCGTCTCACCTATGACTGAACTCTCGTATGCAGCCTTTCACGTTTCTCCCTCACTCTTTCCCCCTGAAACGTTCCCCCCATCGCCACCCCTTCTCCCCGTCTGTCCAACCCCCACCCCTGAGGTGAAACCTTACTCGTGGATAAATTTAGCAGCAGTGTGACCCAATGTTCACTGACACACTTCTCCGCACCTCTCTCCCTCTCTCCCATGCTGTTTGTCTATCTTTCGGCCCATCTCTCCCAGGAGGCCGGTTGCACAGACAGATGGATGGCTGTAAGCTTTACACAAAAACAATGACAAGTTATTGACACTATTGCAAACTTGAAATAGTGTTTTCCTCCGGTCGCTATTTACGCAATCGCGATCAGTTTAATTACTACATTATAGCAATTCTGTCATTGAAAAGACACATCGTGTGACTGTGATATCGTGTGAAATTGAATGGCTTAATCGTCTACATCCCAGTCATTCCAGTCAGCAAGACATTTGGCAGGTGAACATTATCCCTTTTAGTAGCCTGTAACACTGGACACTTATGAGATCTATTTCACTGCTGTTGACATTCTCACAGATTGAGACTCGTCACACAGCCTCATTTTTAACCACATCCATTGCACAAATTGTGACACACAACCTGGTGCATGAAAAGCAAGCACGGAAACACGGGAGGCCTGTAGAGTCTCTCTGCTCCCGTCAAGTGTCCGTCAGCGTGACACGTGTCCTCAGAGCGAGCTTCCTCTTTGTTAAGGTCAGGGGTCAGTGACAGCTGTGTGACTTAGAAGTAGTTAACACAACTTCACAAACCTAGCAGGCATTAAATTGTCAATTTGCAGGTCACACGATGCTTAGTTCTCTGGTTAAATACTGTATAATTCTTGTTATAACTAAAGTGACGAGTCCATAATTTCTAGTTAACTTCCTCCAAGAGGTTCCCTTAAACGAATCGGGTAATTTATTTATACACTATGGCTTTTTATTAGGCGTGTGATCCAACAGCCCAGTCATAACATTGTTGGAAATGTGTAAAAAATCAATCATATGGTTTTACATCAATGTCATAGTTAATGGGGATGTTGTGGGGGGCTGTTTTTTTTGAGTATTACGCCATACTCGTATTGAGTTCAGGTAATAATAACAGGGAAAGACAGTTTTTTTGTTATTCAAACCCTGACAACATAATGATGAATGACAACACTCCTACGTCAGAAGTTAAGGCATTGACATCTCAGTGGAACTGATGACTAAGTGTGAATTACAGAACATTTTATAAAAAAGTAAACTAAAGTGTATTTGAGTAGAAATGTTATTATTAATTCATTAATGATTTATTAATTACTATTGATTGTTAGTGTATTAACATTTTAGTCAGTGCACAGCAGGTCACCTGCAATGATGCAAAGCTTGTTTAAAGGCAAGAAACAATTTAGAAGGTATAGAGATATTTTTTGTCATGATATATGGACATATTTAATAATCATTTAAATAAAGCTTGTCTCTTTTCTTATAAATAGTACTTATTGAAATTCTTTCCAGGAAAAGATTTATACATACATTTTTTTTTTCATTTAATGAATGTCTTTGTCTTATACAAACTTTCATACTTCCGTTGATACTGCTGCCTGTCTTTGTGCAATTGTGTGTATCGACCTTGTTAAAAAGCACTTAAAGAACTATATTTCACTGTGAAACAAGTGAAATATCATGAAGTAATATGTAATCTAAACATCTAATAACATTTTGCTTAACCAAATTCAACACTTGTTTTAACCTCAACACTTTCTGGAAACAAGCAGACGCCGAACATCTACTCCCATCACCAGTTTTGCATCTGTGAAAATTCTGCTGACTAAATAATCCAGCTGTTAATATATGCAACCAGATCCTGCTCCCAATCAATAAATAAATAATATTAGGATGATCTATCAACAGCTCTACACATAAGCTCCTCAATTCCATCAAGGGTCTAATTTCCTCTCTCTCTATCACACACACCTGAGAGACATGCGACTTTGCGGCGAGACATTAGGGCCTGTAAATCGTGTGATTAATTGAGATGATTTCTTATTAATATCTGACCTGTGGGCCCTGACGTGCTTCAGGAGGGCCTTGAATTAAAAAATCGCTGCTTTCGGCAAATGGTCCATCTTCTCGAAGGAGAAGAGGAGCTGACACTTTCTCTCCACAGTTGCTCAGGCTGGGTTAACACATATTGTGCAAACACACACACCAGCTGCTTTCACCTCAGTTGCTCATGTAACTGTCATTCGTCCCATCTGATAATTCATAATCATCATTGCGGAAAATAACCTAAAAAAAACAAACCTAGATGCAGACAAAATGTTTGAAAACATCCACTGAGAGCAGAAGAAAAAAAAGTTTGATGCTGTGAGTGAGTCATTCTTGTCCAAGGTGTGATTGGACAAAGAGAGGATTTAAAAAAATATGAGGACATCTCAGGATGTCCCTGGGAGGAATGGCCATCGTCCTGGATGAGTATTTGAACAGATGAACCAGAGGATATAGTGACATGACTTCATCTCAACAAGTACATCTAACCTGTCTGCTCAGGTTTCCTGTATATAGGTATTTATATCCACACATGAAAACAGCAATGACTTTACAAGGCTGCAGCCTGAGAAGGCGTACAGATAGAAGGCGAGAGAAAGGGTCATATAGAAGCAGTGTGCTTAAGGGTATAATCTGGGGAATGCCCCCCCCCACAAAAGAAAATAAATTCAAATGCACAAAAATAAACAACAACAAAAAAAACCACAGTCAATAACAGTCAAATGCAAAAGATTAAATCCAAGCTAGTAAATACCAAATAAATAATAAAATCCCTGTATACTGTAGGGATGACTTTCCATTTATCGCCTTCGCTCAGCGTCTCATAACGTGGGAGGTGTGAAACCAGCGGAGACTGTTAATGTGTTTGAGGGCTGTGCAAATAAACATCACATGAAGCTGCCGAAATCTTGCTCAAGAAGAAAAAGAGAACGGGGGAGGCGGCGGCGGCGAGGAGGAGGAAGGATAGCGGAGATAAAGAGCACTGATTCAACAGTAGGGCACGAGGGGAACTTTGTGTGATGCGGCGGAGAACCAGGAAACACACAAAGCACAGGGGTTGTTGATGAAAGAGGATGCAACAACAGATGAACTGAATGAACAGAAGGTAGTTTGGGTAGAGGAGTGATGAAAGGTCGGGGTGAAAAGAAGTAGGGAAAGTTAAAAAGGAACAGCGAGGATGGTTAGAGAAGATTTAGTGGCAGGTGGGGAGGTGGACAGATGGCGGAGAGGCAGGTGAAGGTACATAAAATGAGACAGACGGGAAAGCAGACAGGCAGACAGGTAACGGAGGATTTGGTCGAGACCTACCAGGGTCTGTTGGTATCTCAGAGCCTTCCTTTGCGACGCATCTGCAGCCATTGACACGCTGTCACTGATCCAGAAATAACCTCGCTGGACACCCCAGCATTTCCAATGGCGTTTGCAACACCACAAACACATACACACACACGCACGCACACGCACTCTCCCTCACTTACATGCCGTATAGACACTTCAGGACAGGTCAAACAAACGTGGAAACATCTTGAGTCTTACTGTCCTATAAACTCATTCTTGAACACCCTTGTTACACGGAGAGAGAAAAAAAACCCAAAAAACAGAAGAAGTCCTTCCCCGAAAAGCGCACTTCTCCAGATGATCCAGAGGCTGCGAGCCGTCCAGCTCCACTGCGGCTCTGACAAACACACGGACAGAGATCAGACAGGCGGACAAAGCGGAGTAAAACCATCTGATGAGGCAGTGAAGGACGCAGCGCTTTCCTTTATTAGAACTGCAGACACCTAATAACCAACACACACACACACACGCACATAAAGAACTTGTTGCCCTTAGCAGCACCCTCCCTGCCAGCCGGCCATTAGGTGTGTGCATGTTTTTGGATGGACTGTTCTTGTTTGGACAGGGGTGGTGTGGTGGTGTGGTGGACAGGCGCACCCCCCCCCCATAGGGCTGCCCCTGCAACGTGAGCAGGAAGGTGCACACGACACCCCAATGACAGCTCACACTTAATCAGCCAATGATGCAAGGCAATCCCCATAACATTCACATGCTATGACAGTCCTCCCTTATGCGAGGGGGGGGGGGGGGGGGGGGGGGGTGTGCCCTCCCACAGTCAAACACACACCACCAAAATGCTCAGAACTGTAAAGTGATCTCCATATTGCTTAACCTCTTAAGCAGGTTCAGATATCCAGAGGAGCTAACACAGGAAGGGAGCTAAGTGTGTATGTGTTGCACATCATTCGGTAAAAGCTGAAAATCTCACAAGGCTTCAGGACGGACCACCTCCGCACTGCACAGAGACCACGTCCCACTCAAGACACATTGATCTAAACATCTCTAACTCATTGGGAGTTCTGGTTCCCTCTCTCGTGTTGATGAGACAGGGCGGCCATTATGAAAACCACAAAGACACACAGACACACAGAGATCCCCCTTAACCCCCGCCCCGCTTTGTGGTCCACCCGCCGGCACATAGCAGCCTAATCTCACAGCTACACCGGAGGCCAGCGGGATATGTGTTACTCTGACCACCGGCGTGAGTGTGTGTGTATGTACGTGTATGTGTGTGTGTGTGTGTGTGTGTGTGTGTCAGGAGAGAATGACTGTGGACAGCTGGCTGGGCCTCTATCTGATACACTAAGAACATTATCACTGGGCAGCGCGCGGCGCGAGAGATACATACGTCCCCCTCACAACACGAAGAGACCTGAGCGCAGCGAAATAGCGGGGTGCCAGTTATACTATACCTGAGAACGGAGAGGACGGGCTGAACGCCGGGAACAACACACACAAACACAGCAACAAGGAGGATCAAATAAAGTGGAGCATGCAAGGGAGCAGCCGCACTGTACGTTTTGTGCAAAGGCCTCACACGCTCGTTCTGCAGAACTCATCTTAAACAAGCAGCATGCACCACAAGATACACACACACATGCACACACAACTTAAAGGAAAACAACTCCAATGTGTCTTGTTTAAAAGCCGCGGCCTGTTTATTGTATAGGACGTTTGGCAGTCTCTGGTGTTTTGACAGAAATAAAAAAATTCTCCCGGTGCCCCACACCGCACGCCAACAGAACTTGGCAGCAAATATCACTCTGTAAGAGGGTTACCCTTGCATATTACTCCTGTGTTTTTCCTTTTTTCCCCCAAAATCATATTCCCTAATTGCGAAAAACAAGGAGTGAAGATGTTACAGACCAGGGCGAACTCTACCTCACACACTTAGAAAGCGTCTTTGTTTACAGGTGGTTGACGGTCGATACTGTTTCGACCATATACTCTGTTTCCTTTCACTACAACACTGTTGTAACTAAACACACTTTGCCTGCTCAGGCCTTTTCTGCGAAACATCAATGCCTCACAGCCTTGAGAAATAGATTTCCTCATTGAGAGGGGGGGGCAGGTGCCCGAGTGATACAACATACTGTGAAAGCACCACCGCGGTGATACATTTTTCTAATAGACCTTCCTCTCATGCTACCGGCCGCTGTAGAAAACTGTACATTTTTGTATGGAAGACATAGAAAATACATGTGTAGTACAATAACACCAGAATGTGGAAAGGGGGACTAAGTGTTCAGCTCTCGCATAGGGAGAAACACCATGAGGAGTCAGTTAGCGTAAAGGTCAGAGTTCATACAGTAGGTGTAAGACCCCACAAGTAGCACCACATTTCCCTGACAGATCTACAGTAACACAGCTGGTATGAGGATCATTTTTCGCAGGGTTTTCGTGGGTGCCTTCATGAAATTTGAGCTTAAAAAATATTCATATTTGCATATTGAACGTCTACATAGCAAAGGCGAACGGGATCTAAACAAGCTGCCTCCATTTTCCTTTCATAAGACAAACTATGTGAGATAAAAAAATGTGCACCACTCTGATGAGAGCAGTTCAAAACCTGCAGCTTTGACTTTACAGTTAAATCATCACTGTAGCTGACTGTCACTTAAAATTAGCTGTCCGCACTCACAACAGTAAATATCATTTTGAACTGTCGGACATATAAATAAAATTGATGAAAGAGAGATGATGAAATGCATTTCTCTCTGCTGTGCTGCCCCCTGTCTGTCACTACACTAAAAACAGGTTATGAAAAAAACTTTTTACAAACATGTACAAATAAAACAAGTGGGATTAAAAATTCTTATAAAAAAAAATTTCATACAAAATAAAGCCACAAAAATAGGTCTGTATACAAAATATGGTTTAAAAGGGGACTTGTGAAACCTCAAAGTAGCTGTGCAGAGAGAAAACAACAAATAAAATTGTCTTTGATTAAAAATCTAAACCCACCAACTTGCGTAGATGCAGACTCACAGACAAACGAGTACATTGTACGATAATATGCTGCTCGCTTCTGAGTGCATATATATATTTAAAAGTGAGGTCCTATTTCCTTTGAGACATTTGTTTGTGTGTTTGAGTGGTCAATATTTACACAGAAAATATGAATGAACAATGTTCAAGGTGAAGCTCTAACAGGAATGTGTGTGTGTTGGTGGCAGTAACTGAAGTGGAAGGAACAGTGGTGTGCCATTATTGTGAGGCTATAATTCAAGGAATGTGTGTGTGTGTGTGTGTGTGTGTGTGTGTGTGTGTGTGTGTGTGTGTGTGTGTGTGTGTGTGTGTGTGAGTGTGTGTGTGTGTGTGTTTGTACGTGTACGTGTACGTGTATTAATCACTGTGTCAATTTGTGCGTATCCTCAATACTAGGGCTGGTACTTGGGGAACAGGTAGAGGTCTTTGCACAATGAGCTGGTGAACTCTGACATCTCTTTGCAGCGATGGTGGGCGGTGCCAGGGGCATAACCCTCCCGCTCCTTGATCCGCCTGTTGACCTGAAGACAAACGAGCAAATAACAGGATGATAAGATTACTGCCACAATAAAGTAGAATTTACACTGTGCATTCAGTGTATGAGGACACTTTTATATTTACCTGCACCAGAATGTCTGCGAGGTGTGTGTCTCTGGCCTGGAGGCGGAGTGCTGCATTAAGTTCCTGGATGAACCACGATCCCCTCTTGGTGTTTCGCATCGCCGCTGTGCCTTTAGTAAGAAGCGATGGAACAATAACAACTTAATAAACTGAGATGAGACGCAGGGAGACCGAGCAAAGATCTGGTATTTGCATTACTGGAAAAAGAGACTGAAAATTATGAATCTCTATCTTAAACTGGGATTTCAAGCATAGAGTTTCTGCATTTTACACAGAATTTAACAGCAGCTCTCTCACTAAAACAGGTAATTCATTGAAGAAATATAATTATCTTTTTTCCCCCCAATAAATAGTTTCTTGGAGCCAACAATTTCACCCATGATGGTTGTGAAAACCAGTGCATATTCAGCTGCAGTTGGATAAAGGAACAGGACAAAATCAGTATGATAGAGTAGGAAAAGAATATTGTCCACACACTGATTTGATTTTCATGGTCAGAATCTTCAATAAGTCAATGGGAGCTTGCACAACCTCCCTTTCCACTGCATCCAAATCTGTATCGCCCACACTTTTTTTTAAAATTGTATACATTTCACTAAATTAATACATTTATATAATACATAATACATTCCACACCGGAATAGCAAAAAAGGTACAAACTTACAAGTTCTCTGACCTTTGAGAGATGCGAATCCGCAGATCATGTCAGACCGCTGGGGCAGTTTAATCCTCGGCCTCCCCATGTCTCCCCTCTCAATGGAGTCTGCGTCCCCCTTTCCTTCCCTCCCGGCATCTCGCTGTTCACAGCTCGGTGAGCAGGTCCTCGCTGGTCCGTCGATCTGCTCCACTCCACAGTCCATCTCGTCTAGAAGCCAACAAGCTCTCAATTTAGCCTATGACAGTCTATTTTTGTAAATTTGGTGGGGGAAAAAAATACTGGACTGAAGTACTCAAATTCAGTCTAGTCTTTTTCTAATATTGCAGACTGTCTATTATAGAGATGTAATGGTATGAACATTTTACATTGCAGTTATAGTGACCAAAATGATCACGGTAATCAGTACTATCACGGCATTTTTTAAAATTATACATACAGCTCCTACGCCACTTGGATCCACAAAAAAAACACGTTGCCTGCTGCGTCTGGGAGACTGTTGCTAACTGCGTAGGGGTAATCTACCGTGGTAATCAACCGTGGTTTTAATGATAATTAAAAATTTGAAACGGTAGAACTAACCGTCAAGGAATTTCACAGTGGTTTACCATCAAACCGGTAACAGTTCCATCGCTAGTCTATTACAGTCTTTGGTCTTTTTGGGGCAAAGTTTGGGTGAATTTTTTAGAATTTGAACAATGTAAGAAAACTATTTGAAGAAGCTTTGGCCAACCACACCTATTGGTCTTTTAGTAGCAGACCTGTGGTGGGCTCTCTGGTGGATCGGGGGAACAGTAGTTAGGATTGCTCCTGAGCGATCTGAGGATTTGTCAGGGGCATCATCAGCTGTGTAGTCAGGCATTAACCTCCATCACAGAGACTGACTGGGAGCAAGTCATTGATTAATTACATTTTCTTTTCTTTTTTTTTTAATCAGACCTATTGCAGAACATTGGAATATGACATATTATGATACAATACAATGAGCTGCCACAGAGGTAACCTGTCCAAGTGGACAGAGAGGGTGACTTGATGTGCTAAGAGATTTATGATATACCCTAAAATTTGCTTAAATATTTGCATAGTAATACATACAGTCATAACACTCACCTCCTCTGCAGGCCTGGATGAAGAACATCTTTGGTTTATTTTGTAGCATTGGACAGCGGGAATTATCAAAGGCCTCAAACACCCAGTCCAGCTGTAAAAATGACCAAGACACAAACATGCCCCATGTTAGATGAAAGGGATTACATCTTTGTCCTTGAATGAAATTACATGCATCAGCAAAGAACATCATCAGAGAAACAGACCTGCATGAGCTGTCCGTCTGTGCCATACACGGCTCCTTCCACTCCGTGCGAGAGGAGACACACCACACAGCTGTCCACTGACCGGTGCTCTGGTCGTCGGCAGAAATTCTCAATGCATGACATCATGCCCTAGAAAAGGTATAAGGAATCAGGAAAGCTTTGGGTAACTGTACATAATCATGTGTCTAAGGCGTCCGACTTTTGGAATACTTTTTAAATAAGTTGTTCTGGCGACAATGTGTTTACGAAATCTAACATGTATCACTGTTTACTTTGTGATATCATCACCACTCTGTCTTGCTTAGGTTCCTCTTTCATAGCTCTCAAAGTTCCACTCCCTGTCACAACATTGTGTGTGTGTGTGTGTGTGTGTGCGTGCGTGCGTGCGTGCGCTACCTGAGCAGTGAGGTCTCTGTGGACAGCAACCAGGTAGTCCAACTCTGTGAAGACCTTCCTGAGGACCTCATCGTCAACTTCACCTCCCTTCCTGGTGTCAAGGTCAGGGGCAGCACAAGGGTCAAAGGTCACATTACTGATCACCAAGGCAAAGCCACGAGGGGACGAATTCATTCTGTAGGACTGGAGCGGGGAAATTGAGAGAGTAAAACAAAAAAACATGAATACATACATGAAAATAGGGGAAAGAGTGGATCAGTGATTAAAAAATTACCTCAGGAAAATGTATTTTACTTTTACAATGCAAAACTGTTGCGCTAACCTGGTGAAGAGAAGTATTTTACCTGCTGGCAGTGGGAGAGGTAAAAGTCTGGCGTGCACGGGAGCACAGGAGTGTTAATGGGACTGTCTGCATCCAGACTAAACTCCATGGACTCTGCAGCAAACACACAAACAAAACATCAGCTTGTTGCAAATTAACATGCTGAAGCTCGTTTTTAAATAAATGTTTTCTGCAGCCAGCAGCAGCAGTGGTGTGACAACAGACTCTGGACTACGGTGCAATGAATGAGTCACTCTCAGGGCGTGGTGCCTGCAGGTACAGATGGTAGGAAAAAAAATCCCAGACTCTCAGTGATAAGATTACGTAATAAACAACTCACTCAGATGAAATTCCTCTACAATTGCTGGTCACAGAATGTTTTTGTGTTCAAGTGAATTGAAAGACCTGTGTTTTAAAGCTGAACAACAGGTAAACTATTTTGTCCAGACACTGCCCTGTGTCTCCAGGGAAACAGAAAAATAAAAACACAAGATATAAAGAACCCTGTTTCAACTTAAACACAGGCTATGCTGCAATACTACTCACCATGTGTCCTTGGTCTTTTGGCTGCAACACCCTCCTGCGTGGGGAGTGGGAACGAAGAGTCCACAAGCCCCTGAAGTTAAAATCATTAAAAGCATAACATGAGCTGTTTAAAAGAAAATAATCCACATTAGACAGATGAAGGATTTTGTTCCTTGTCAGTGGCAGCAGGAGCAGCTGTAGTTTGATATGGAAATGTGACAACTGCTATGATAACTTAACTATTAAGGAATCTCCTGCCTGCTGTCTGGAAACTCAATCGGGCCATCTGGTTGTCAGTTTAAGATGGATGTGGCTTGTAATTCTCACATCTGTGTGCTTATTTCGTCCTCTTTTCCTCATCTTCTGCCTCTCTTTGTTCCTGTCCTCCAACCTGACTGGGACCAACCCTCTGAATGATGAGCCTGAGCATTGGCAGCTACCTGAGGCCCAGAGTGGGCATGATGTGGTGCTGCTCACTTCACCTCTTCCCTCTCTTACTAATGCGGATGTCGGCAGGAGATCAAATAACTGCATATAACATCTTTCTTCGAAATGGGATTATGTGTAACGGAGCTGACAATTAGGAAAAATCCTTAAAATACACTGATATATTCAATGATACAAAAAAAAATGTAGTTTTTGTTCATTCTTTGTTATATGAAGAATCCGCTATGTATAGCTGTGTGTGTTGGTAATTAATGTGCACTGATGTTAAATGACAAAGACACTCACCTCTATGTGCGTCTCTTTACCGTCTTTTTCTGGTGATTGTGTGAGCAGGTCACGCAGATGTTGCTGCTCAGTTTCTCGGAGAGCTGCACAGAAGTGGCTGAAGGCTTTGGGCCCTCGCTTTGGTAAGAGTAGCAGCAGACGCCAGCTTCGTTTCTGAGATGTCTGCTCAGCCTAGAGTGGAGGAGGTCACACCGTGCAACTAAAGATCACTGACAAAGATTAAATCTAATCATACATTAGATTTACTATTCTCAAACCACTAATATCATGACATTTTGATTTACAACCACCCAGTGCTGACTCACCGTGTCACTAAGATCAGTCCAAACAATAAAATGACGCGCGTTTGACCAGACACTGGCCGTTTAAAGGGAGCATCTAATGTGGTCATCAGTAATGTCAAACAGAAACAATCCCTTGCGTTTTCATGGGATTGTTTCAAACGGCAAGCTAGTCAACTTCGCCTGCTGACCCTCTTTTGTTTGGGTCAGTTTTTTAACTTCACACATGTGACTCATGTTGGTATAATGCCACTGGCAGTCACATCAAAAGAAAAGCCAACATCTACATGAATAAAATGGATTCAACTAATTGTATTCACTGTCTAATTTTGGTAATGGACTGCGAGAAATGTCGGACATAAACAATTATATATTTATCTGTGTGACTACGTAGGAACCATGTGTCTACACAATTCCTAATAACACTTGTTTTTCTGTTTCCCTCCATTCTGCTTACTTTAGACACACGTTACAATCCCTAGTGTGGACATGAACCATGAGTAGTTCAGCCAAAGGGACATTGTTTGAATGTATATGTTATTAAAGGCCTACATAAAGAGTTAAGTCATGATCATGAGTTGAAAATACTACATTTAACAAATATATCATGGGAGCCGTTTGTGGTTACGACGTGATTATTAAACATTTAGGTTTAAACTTGACTCAAACCATAATCTTAACCAAAGCTGCTGGTGGTCACGCAAACAAACAATGTCCATCCATCTAAACAAGGTGTTGGTTGGATGATATGAACTACAGCTGAATATTACAACTGAGATCGTCTCTGCTGACAGATGACCCTGTCACTGTTTACATACCATGATGCTCTCTGCCATGCTCTCGGTGAGGATGTCGTCCGCCTGCAGCAGCTGAACGAGCATCTCGTCCACCACCAGCTGTTTGCAGAGGACAGCGGAGCGTCTCTTGAGAGTCAGCCTGTCCCGCTCCAGCATGCCGCACTTCAACATCTCGCCCCAGCACACTGGACACACGACAGACCGCGAGACACGTCAACCTCAATAACACCACAAAGCAGAGACGACAACGAGGCGACAGGCGATGTCATCGACCCCGATGTCTCTCTCTTTTTCTTCTTCTTCTTTTTGCTTAAGTGTAGTTGTCGCCGGGGTTCTCTCACCCGGACACTTCGCTAGGTGATTTAATACAGACACATCAGAGTATCACTGTTGGCTTATCACGATAAAGCACTTTAAAACTGTAGGTTTTAAGTTAACGCTTTATTCAGAGGGAACCTGTAACGCTGGTGGCTACTTACCGATGCTAGCTTGCTAGCTAGCTAACTTAGACTGTCCCTTTCCCCCCCACCCCGCATTAAAGAGAGCGAAATGTAATTCATTCCAGCCCTTCTTCTTCTTACCGCTCATCTGCTTCTGCAACGGAGAAGGACACTTTCCGGAGAAACTACGGAAAACGTCGACGTGTTTCGCATTAATTCACACAAATTCATAGCATCCCGTCCTCACTCCACAAACCAACTTCCGCGGGCACTCAGGGCTGCGATCAGTGGGGGCGGGACTGTTTTTGGATTGGGACCAATGGCGGCGCGATGAACTTTGAGTGGCGTTTTTACGTGGCCAATCACATGGCTTTTACAGCCGGTCGCCTACTATAGAAGTACATGAAAACGCACTGTGTCCAAAGGCATTTTGAATTTGAATCATACATTTGAATCTGCTACTGTAAATAATTGACCAACTGATAAAGAGCAGTATGTAGATAGACACGACGAGCTCTCTAATGGCGGGCCGCCTAACGAAAACACCATCGACTGTTATTGGCTGGGAGGAGAAAGGAACGGAGTGGGGTTTAAAGTAAAGTCATTCTGCTTTCATAGTGATAAGCGTGCTCCTGGTTCAAAAAGATTACTTTTCTTGTCAATTATTAGATGAGATTCAGAACCTGTGAAATTACTATATATATATATATATATATATATATATATATATCGACAAAAGTACATTCCCTTAAATATCTCAGTACAGATTTCATTTTTATAATACTTTATAGTTTTGGTCGACAGGATTTCAGAGAAAATGCCTCTACATGTATGTGACAGTTAACAATCAAACAAAGATTTGACATTAAAAACTTTCACTTTAAACAGTTTGATTCATACATTTTCGATTATGGTTTTCAATGGTTGTTAAATGTAATTTGCCCCCCCATCCCTTTCTTTTTGTCCTCCTCTCTCTCTCTCTCTCCCTCTGAGGCCTACTTCTACCTCCCCTGCTGTCTCTC
This sequence comes from Scophthalmus maximus, assembly GCF_022379125.1. Taxonomy (NCBI): domain Eukaryota; kingdom Metazoa; phylum Chordata; class Actinopteri; order Pleuronectiformes; family Scophthalmidae; genus Scophthalmus; species Scophthalmus maximus. The sequence goes on along the minus strand of NC_061515.1, from coordinate 13,853,643 downwards.
TCCTCACCCTCACTGTGTGTGCTGTTAATAATTGATGATCTTTACCGACTCAAAGGGTAACTGGTCTGGGAGAAAATGTCTCACCAATTTCTTTATTTATTTACAAGTTTTCCTTGAAGCCTAGTCACTGTGAAACCACCACAAGTGTTTGTTTTTTTGAGCACAGGGATCGATGGCACGAAGCAGCCTGCCTGTGTCCGCTGTTAGGTTTGCGGTAGCTGCAACACCTGCGAGTGGGTTAATACTGCCTGCCTGTCTGTCTGACAGCAGGACAGAGGGGAGGAAAGGGAAGCTTAAATGAGTGAGTGGCAGGGGGCAGGGAGGAGGAGTGACAGAATGATATAGTGAATTAATTCAACCTTCGCCATCCCTGATTGACTCGGCAACAAACTGACATGTACACTCACAGTGACATCAAAGCCACGGAGAAAGAGAAGAGGAATGACATGTCCTTCTCCAGGAAGAGAAGTTTCACTTTTGGGGCATATGGCGGGTGAGTAAAAATACAATGTGTCACCTGTTAAGTCTGACAATCTATATGAAAGGTCAACTGAGTAGCTAAAAATACAGAATCAATAACATTATTTTTTTTAGATGTATATAAATCCTGTCGGTGTGCGATGATCCGTTTTCCTTACTCTGAGTGGTTATCACTTCCTTGTTTACAGTGTGGACAGGTTCACATGTGGCGACGAGATGAGGTGAGGTCTGATTATTGTGTCACAGCTATTTTGAGTCTTTACTGTAAGAACTGCCCAAGAACCGAGATGCATTGTGCTGTCAACCTGTTGCCGCAGACCTGAATCCGCACGAGGCAACATACTGGACAACCTGGACTCCCCTGCCAGTGAAAGCAAGCCTTTCCTCTCTGCCAACAGCAACCTGAGGGTGATATCATAATCATGTTCTGCATTCACCGTCACCTCTCCAATCTGCTTGATGTATTTCCCTATTCTGTGGTTCTGATAAGTTAGTTTCCATTCACAGCCGAGTCACTTGTCATGTTCCTCTTCCTTCCCTTTCTCCCTGTCTGCCGTTCTGTCTGACGTCTGCTGCCTGTTGCTCGTATCAGGACACAGAGCTGTTTGAAATCATTGAAAAGCTGCAGGTGAGTTACTGTGTGATTGATTGTGTGTTGTGTTGTGTGTGTGTGTGTGTGTGTGTGTGTGTGTGTGTGTGTGTGTGTGTGTGTGTGTGTGTGTGCGTGCGCTTGCGTGTGTGTCCAATGATGCCTGAGCAGCAGAAGATTCTTGTTACCAATGTTCCTCTTGTCCACCAGGGCAGCAGGATCGATGAGCAGCGGTGTGAATTTCCTCTGCCTCTGAAGGTTAGTCTTCAATCTGAGAATAAAGGTGCATATGTATTGACAATGACCTTTTCGTGATCACCAGAGATGATCACCAGAGTTTCCCAAAACAACGAACACGACAGGCTCTCATCTGCGTCATCCGGTGCTCCTTTGTGTCTATTTTAGTCTCAGATTTTGACATTAGGGGGAGATCTGCCGCTCATTCTCCCATCAAAGTTGGGGGGCTACTGGATAGACCCCCCACTGGAGAGGCTTGTAGGTGTGAGTCCCACCTCCTCCCACTACGGCCTGGATTCAGAGAGCTACGACATCATGGAAAGAGACAGAGAGGCCAAAATCTACCATGAGGTCTTCTGCTCAAGGGTTAGCAGTCTTCATATATAATAAATTAACGTATATGTATAAATAGCTATTGTGCATTCTCAAGGAATATATCACTTTCCCCTTCTAGTACCATCATTCATTCACAGCAGTGGATCCATCCGTGGGGCCGCTGGTTCTCTCTGTGTGTTTGGAGGAAGAGGAGAATAAGCTGCGGGTCATTCTGAGGTTGAGATCTTTGGGCCATTTAAGCTGATGATTTAAAAATGTGTTTTGATTATTGTTAAATCACTTGGGTTTTTGAATTTCACTGAACACGAATGAAGTCTGAAACAAGTGAGAGGAAGTGGGTGTAATTTTCAGTTGAGCCGACTTCGTTGTGGAATATGCAACTCATTATTCAAAGCAGGGTATATTTATATCCCTTATAACATGTATGAGGGGGATCTTTGCATTTTCTTTGCATGCCACTCTTTGTTGTCTTTATTAATTTCTAGCAACGGCATCCCAGGAAATGATTTATGATTTGTCTCTCAGAATGAAGGAGTGCTCTCTGCATGGAGTTTTCTCTCTGTCTCTCTTCCCGAACATCCCATCTGCAGTGGAATTAACAAAGGTAACAATTTAAGTCATCACCTCTCATATTGAAGTAATAGTGGAACTATGATAATATAAAATATGTAAAAAAAAAAAGTTATCAGCAAAAATACTATTGATATCACCAGTTACAGTTTTTATTGTCTCCTTTTTGTTTTATTTTTGAATTATATCAACAGAGTATTTTTATTGATGCATTAACTTGTATGAAGCATTTCAATTGTTGGAACTAATAGAAGTGGAGCTAATATGAACAATGATATATAACTAAATGTAATTCTGGGTGTTTCATTTCTTTTCTTTTTTTTACTTGTTTATTTTAATCTTATATTTTGTTAATATGCTCTGCAAATTAACCTGTAACTATAGCCGTCAAATAAAGTAGTGAAGTCAACATTTCAGTATTTCCCTTTTAAAAAAAATAAAATAAAGTGGTATAAATAAAGACTTACTCAAGTAAAATACCTCAAATTGTACTTCAGTATATTTCTGGGATACCAGAGTCACAGATGACACATTAAAAGAAGAGTCTATAAAGTCAAAATAATATACTTTTACAGATGCTCTGTGACAGAGTGACTGTCTCAAAGTTTGAAGTGGTCAGCTACCTCAAGGTAATGTATTACCATAACTAATGCCTTTAAAAAAAAAGAAAAGACCCATTACTTAGCCAAATTCTCTCAAAGCTGATCTCCACTTCTCATCCCTCAGGCTCCAGAACTTATAACCACATTCGATGAGCACAGAGTGTCTCAGAATTTCAAGTTTGGAATTTTGTACCAAAAAGAGGGGCAGGTAAGGACCGGTGCTTTACTTCACAGCACCCTGCAATTTCATACACACGACTGAAATATGTCGCCGTATCATATCTACTCCCTCTCTCCCCCAGTTCACTGAGGAGGACATACTTGGTAACAATGATGAAAGCGAAGAGTTTAAAGAGTTCCTGTCCATTTTGGGGGAGACCATTCAGCTGCAGGGCTTTACTGGGTAAATGATGTTGCGATTGCTTGGTTGCAGAAAATGACAGATGCAGTGTGTAAAATTACATGATATCTTCCCCACGCTCTTCTTACTCAGATTCAGAGGAGGACTGGATGTTTGTCATGGTCAGACAGGAAGTGAAGCTGTCTTCACTTCCTTTCGTGGAAGAGAAATCATGTTCCATGTCGCAACTAAACTGCCTTTCACAGAGGGTGACCCACAGCAGGTCAGTCAGTGTCTGACATCATCACTGGCTCCCTGAGGATATTTGTGGGGCAGGTTACTTGAACAGACACTGACGCACTTATTTGTTTCTCCTCCTCCTCCTGCTCCTCCTACACAGTTACAAAGAAAAAGACACATCGGTAATGACATTGTGGCTTTGGTCTACCAGGAGGGCCGCACCCCTTTTCTCTCTGATGTTATCAAGTCTCACTTCCTCCACTGTTTCCTGGTGGTCCGGAGGATTCAGAGGGAGGAGGAGACAGACGGAGCTGCGTACCAGGTGAGTTAAAAAAAAAAGAAGAAGAAAAAAAAAAGACCACACTAAATTTATCAGCCCTATCAAGAAAAGCAGAACAAGTAGCATCTTGTTTTTCTGATCTCCAAAGCATTCTAGAACCCAACTGATGCTGAATTTTCGAAGTTGATGCTGATATTGAAACCAATAATGTGTGGGCCCAAAAGGCTCCCTTTAAAAAATAAACAATTATCATGATTTTTTTTTTAAAAGGGGGACTTTTAACTTGTAATTTTGACAAAATAGTGTATGTATACTCAGTAGCATATTCTACAGCTGTAAAATAAAATTGTCACTGCTCTCTGGTGGACAAACAATGCAATGAAATTCAATATTTTGTTATTAATCAGCACGCATATGGCCCATTTTGATGCTGATACTTTCAAAAGCTAATATTGTCTCACATCTACAGCCGAGCCAGTTTTTTTAGTTTTTTCTCCTCTTCACAGGTTTCCGTCACAGCCAGAGGGGATGTTCCTCCTTTCAGTCCGGTCGTCCCAGACCCTCCCGTCTTCACAGATGTAAAAAGCTGAGTTCGAATTTTCTACATTATTTTTACCCTGCATATTTTTCTTCGTTGTCAATCTTTTAGTTGGGGATTCTTATTTCAACCCCTGCTGTCCAGCAGTTGTTCCCAGTGTAGTCATGCTGGTGTTGTTCCTGTTGACAGAACACGGTTAAAGTTATGTGAAAGTTAACACATGTTAAAGTCGATACATCAAATTGACCTATTTTCTAATTTCAAGTCACCAAGTCATGGTTTCCTCTGTCCTGACTTTTAGCGTTCCCACTTGAGAGGATTTCTTCTGACCAAGCTCATCAATGCAGAGATTTCCTGCTATAAGGCGGAGCGCTTCAGTAGATTAGAGGTATAGAGGTGAAAAAACAGCACAACATCTGCGTATTAACTGTATTAATGTTTGCTCGTGAGAATGACTGTCTTTGTCCTGTGCCCGCCCCTTTCCCTCTTCCCCTTTTGCGAAGCTTCGGACTCGTTCGTCACTCCTCGAGAGCTTACAGGCCGAACTCTCCACCCGTTCCCAGTGCATGATGGGGGATCCATCACTGGCTTCTCTCCCTTGTTCTGAAGGCGTACGGGGGACGTCTGAGGGGAGTGGAGGATTCATTGAGAATTTTAAGGTGAATGTTGGCCTCTGTTGTCTTGGAAATTACAGAAACTCTCGAATGATCAACACTGCGATTTAAAATTCAAAATTTCCCTTCCCATGTCTCTTATTAGAGAGCCATCAGAGTGCGGAGCCATTCTTTTGAGGCTCTTGGGGTACAGAGGAAGACTGGGGGCAGTGCATCTCAGAAGTCTAAGGTAAAGACTCACAATCAGATGGAAGATGTTTAAGCAAATGAAGGCTTCAGCTAATAATATTTTCTCTCTTTCTTTACAGACAGAGAAAGATGTAGAAAGGTAAGACTCTTGAAAACAGGTGAAACATGTATCCTTTGTATGAGGTTGATTAAAAAGTATCGTAATATGGTTTTTCCTGGTTTTCAGTGACAAATCTCCAGGAGCTCTGCCTGCTCTCGCTGACAGTTTTGGACCAGCTGAACTCAAAGATCAAGCAAGTCCTCAAGAGGAGGCATAGAAAGAAATGTAAATTTGTAGATTTTAGACATATATATATATAGAGAGAAATTGCTAGCCTATATGGTTACTACTTTATTATACGCATGGATGACTTCTATGTAAATAGAGTGTAAACGCAAATAGTATTTATGAGAATATACATATTTTACTGTCATGGCAGTGATATTCTAGTTTATCAAGAATCTCCAAATTATATTTCAGAGAAATGTTCACCATGTTCAACTGCAAAGAAAGGCTTGAATAAAATAATGAGTTCCCTGCTGTGTTATTAAATATGACAAATGTTACTCTTGTGTGTCGTATATCATCAGGAAATGGGGAAGGACACAGATGAGGGGAACAGCGGCAGAAATTGAAATGAAAAGATCGGTTTAATGATACCAGCAAAACATGTACTTTGTCAAAACAGTTGATCAACAATCATGATGAACTAACATGTCGGAAGAAGTGAGGCCTGTTCAATTTACAACACAGTTTCACAGCAGTCACTTAAATTATAAATGGTCAATAGACATGTTCCACTGAGTATAACGCTTAGGTCACATCTAAAGTAAATTTGAAAAAGAATCCAAAAACACTGGTATTTTAAGAAAATGGGGCTGGGTCCAGGATGGGGTGACCACCACGATTGAACACTTCATAAATAAGGTAAACACACACCTTGGGTGTACACACACTTTAATCATGCATAATCAGCAAAACTATCGAGATTTTCAGCATGTGCTGTTTCAGGTTATGGAATATTCATTGTCATGTCTATGATGAATATGTTGAATATGTACGATGAAGTGTCAATGACACAGTAGTAGTGGAAAAAAAAATATTCAGATCACTTACCTGTGTAACAATACTCCAAAAAAATTACCCCAAGAGTCTGTCTTTTTTTTCCATAAGTAAAAGTAAAAAAAAGTATTATCAGAAAAATATACAAAATAGCATTTATTTCATTTTTCGTTTAATTTTTTTCTTTAAGCCCCCTTGCTGAAAATGTGTGATTTGTGATATTGGTTATAGTTATATAAAAACAAATTGACTTGATTTTGACTTGACTGTGTAAGGTTTGGTTTGATGTACGGCCCACCAGGTCCCTTTTACCTAGAGGACCGAAGACTCTTGAAAACACTCCCAACTACTACTACTATTAGTGAAATATGGTGAAGTAGAAGCACATAAAAATGCGATGCAACCTGGGGAATATCTAGTAAAATATATGTGAATTGAATGAAATACTTAGCGTCATAAAAAGTTGAATCAGAGAGGTCTTAATAAACGTGTCTCACGCCGGTCCAGTAGGTGGCAGTAGCACACTTGTACTCTGTGTTGCCAGTCATGGAACATATCGAACAAGAAGTTGTGCTCTGTTCCAGACGAGGCAGCAGTGTGTTGAGTTGTTGGACGTAGCTGACCCGCGTCTGTGTCTGATCCAGTGTGGTGACAGCGGCTGGAGATAACGTGCGTTCAGGCCAACTAACGGGATTTAAGTTGATGTGTTAGTTCAGTGGATTTGATGCGCGCTGCACCGAGCAGCTCTCTCTCTGTGTGTGTGTGTGTGTGTGTGTGTGTGTGAGTGACAGGTCAGTTGAACCTGTCAGTGATCGGACACCGCTTGAGGTCGAAGGAGACTTCTTTTTTAAGAATTCTTTCTGGTCCATTGACACATTATATAAACGCAACGCTTTAAATCAACGTGCGTGGCGCCACTGCGAACAGGAAGCGCGAGCCCCGAAGATGACCTCCAAGAAAGTGATCGAGTTGTTCTACGATGTGGTTTCTCCGTACTCCTGGCTCGGCTTCGAGGTTCGTGCCGTTCCAAATAAACAACAACAGAATAACAATAAAGTCAGTTGTGCACAGATCGTTTGTGTTCGCAGGTCATGTGTCGCTACAGAACCGTGTGGAACGTCGAGGTCAAACTGCGCCCCGCGTTCCTGGGCGGCGTCATGCACGGGTCAGGTCCGTCACAAGTGAAGAGAAGTGGCCGCCTGCAGGACATGTTGGACATGTTGGCCATGTTAAACTCATTACTGCTGCTATTCACGTCCCGGTTTATCTGCCACGACAGACAACAGGCCTCCGGGGGTGGTTCCGAACAAGTTCATGTACATGACCAAGGATCTGCACCGCTTGGCCAAGTATTACGATGTTCCCCTGCGCCCTCCATCCGACCCCTTTGAGGCCATGTTCAAAAAAGGTACACACACACACACACACACACACACGAGCACACACACACACACACACGAGCACACACACACACACGCAAGCACACACGCAGGTTTGAAATGCTCCATAAAGCTGGAAAGGAATGGCAGAGCCGGGTGATCAGTATCTGTATGGTCGTCACTATGAGCTTAGCTTTCACATGAATTCTAGGAATATGATCTATTGTTGATATTTAAAAACAATATTGACAAGTGCAGCTTTACGTTTCTTATCATGTCAGATGTCAGAAGTACAATCTGCCAAATAGTCACTGCATACTGCTTTTTGGGGGACCTTTGTTGGACAAGGCAGCAGTGGTGGTATATATAAATATAAATATATTTATATATATATATATGTATTTGTGCAGAGATAATAATACACTGACTACTTTTCCTATAGGCTCCCTGTCTGCGATGCGTTTTGTGGCAGCAGTGCAAGAGCGGGAGAAGGATGGAGACCGACAGGTGGAGCATGTGTCCCGGGAGCTGTGGAGACGGATCTGGAATGAGGACAAAGACATCACTGAGCCTGCATCACTCTCTGAGGTGCCGACTAATCCTGAAAGCACTGTTTGTTTAGCTTTGTCACAATGTTACGGTGCTGCATGGTGGAACATCAAGGCTAAAATCATTCCTATTTGCTGCTGCCTTTTATTAAATCAAATAATGATCTTAAACTGCACTGTAACTTTTACTCTTGTATTTAATACTTTATTTTAGCTTCTATTTAAGCTTTTATTTTTTAGCTTGTTTTTATTTTCCAATCTTTCTTAAAGTGTTTTTTGCACTTTGTTGCAATGTTCTTGATTGTTTGAGAGGGTTCTGGGTCCGAACCTTGCCAGCCGAGGCTTTCCTGTGTGGATGTTTGCATGTTGTCCCTTTTGCATGCGTAGGGTTTACTCTGGGTACAAATGAAGAACACAGAGGGAGATTTTCAAAGACACGTTCTCAACAGCAGGACATTTTTCCGGGGACATTCAGGCAAAGGGGTGTCACCAGGCCGCTCGCTCACTGTGAATCCTCTGGAGATTTCCCTGCTGTATTCTCACATGCGCTCATTTGGAAAATGACCAGACTTTAGCCCTGTGAGCGACTGGCGATCTGTCCAAGGTGTAACCCGGTTCTCGCCCAATGTCATCTGGGATTGACAAATGACAAGCTGTACACATAATGGAGAGTTGGATGTTACCTCTCACCTTTTTTTTTGCCTGCAGGCTGCGAAGAAAGCAGGTCTGTCTGACAGTGAAATTAAGGAAGTGCTGGAGCTGTCCACCTCAAAGGAAATCAAAGACAAGCTGAAGAGCGCAACACAGTATGCGCTTGACTTGGGGGTCAGTCGTCCTTCAGCTCTCCGTGTGGATTCAGACGAGAGGCGATATATTACAATGTAAAGAAATAAAATCCCCTCTAATGCATCTTCGCAGGCATTTGGCTTCCCGATGCTGGTGTGTCATGTTGATGGAAAGCCGGAAATGTTCTTTGGATCAGACAGATTTGAGCTCATCGCCAACTGCATTGGTGAGAATACTGTTGTTACTGTGCGTAATTCACATACCATAACACATGTAATGGAAACGTGACATGATAAAGATTAGAATGACATTAGTCACAGTCTTAATCTAGTATTTCCTAGATTCTTGCCCAATCTCATTTCATTATGTGTTTCAGGAGAGAAGTGGCTGGGACCTCAGCCTCACAAATCCGCTGCCAAGCTGTGAGATGGAAACTTGTCTTCAAACAAGTGCTCAAGTCTTAAATTTACATTTGATGATGCATCTGATTTTCTCTAACACTTCACAATTCATATTTTGTATGCCGTGCCTTCTAAAACCATGCCGACGATTTTCAATAGACCTTAATAACAAATAAATAGTGAAACCTGCCATTGTCCTGTTTAATATGTGCCAGTTCAAAAGGGTGAAAGGTTCTTGGTGTTGGTTTCTCTGGTAAATGCAGGTAGGAAAAAAGGATTTCATTATTTAGTCTCCAAACTCCAAAAACTCCAAAAAAAGAATCTCTGAAGTGTGATCTGGGGTGTGTATTTTCTACTAAATGTAAACAGGGATCAGATATGGAAGTCAACAAACCAAATTTGTCATTATGTTGAAATCTGGTGTGGTTTGTGTCCAAACACACACAGGTAAGGATGATAAGAAACTCAAATGCCACGAGTTATGAATGTTAGTGAGTCTTTGGTCTGCTGGCCAGCTTCCTCTGGAGAGTCGATCAGATCCGTCCCCAGGCCTCAAAGTCGACCTCCAGGAGACCACTGTGTGGTACGGATGGTAAGACGTGGTATCACCATACAGTCTATGGGCATCGCAGAGGTTCAAGCTACTTTGCTTCAACAATCAGCAAAATGTTACATGTGCATTTCTTGTAATGGGCAATAAATTGTGCTCATTTTAATTTTATTAATTGAGCTCAGAAGCATTGAAATATGTATAGATGGCTACAAAGCAGTAATCATATTAAAACCATTTTTTTCTTTTTTTCAGTGTTTTGTTTTGTTTTTTGTTCCTGTGGGACTTAGTTTTTATCTTGATCTAGTTTTTGTACGCCGCCACTGAATATATATCTAATGTCATTTTTTTTCAGTTAAAAGAACCTCGCACATTTTCACTGCCAGTCTCCAACACAATTATACATGTATGAGAACTACAAAAATGTAATAAATGGTTTACGATGTGTTTATTCAAGTATGTGCATTACGACTATCATTACAAAATATGTCTTTATAGGAGAAGTTAGACTAAAATGTGTTTTTTTTCTTCAATAATATAATTTACCCCCTGGGATCAATACTGGTTTCAGTTTGACTTGCAGTGTGTTTATCTCCCCTAACCCTTAACTAATTTCTTTCTCTCTTGTTATCTGTGTGTGACTCTCGGTCCATAGCTTCACAGGTATCAATGTCCTGCAGTATCAAAGCTTTACTCTGGACATGCTCAGTTGCTTCTCTCTAATTTTACCCCCCCCCCCCCCCCCCCACACACACACACACACACAAACACAGCCCTTCGAGAGCATTTACTTCTATTTTAAATTAAATTGTATCCTTTAAGAAAAGTTTTATTAGAAAACAGATATCATATAATAATACATTATCTGATTTGGCAGCCTGCTATTCAAATATTTGTCAAGGAGTGGGATCATGGCTCTATATTTGTTACCTCTTCCTGGAAGGAAATGCAGTTTATTATTGTCACCTAAATACTCTTTAGTTGTAGAGCTTGTCATACGAGTTCCCAGTCATTGAGGGCAGAACATGCTTAACAAAAGGCTGACGGAGACTAAAAATGACAAGGAGCTGCAGGACCAGTTTCCTTAAACAAAGAGGAGAAAGGCAGGGCTTGAAGAAGCTGACATCTGTCGGCTTCAAAAGAGAAAAGGGAAATTACAGAATGTGGAAGAGCAAAGTGCACGAAAGGCAGGGCATGATTGTGTGATTACCATACACCTGAAATCAGCGCGGTGCATCACCACACTGCTCGACCTCAGTGGGACAGAAACAGAGAAGAAGGCAAAAAGGAAGGGGTGAGCAGGAGAGGAGACGGATAAGGAGCAGGTGAGGAGGGTGGAGTTAAGACAACACCGAGCGTGGAACGTAGACAAACAGAGAGCGGCTCATTGATCCCCTGAGTCCTGACGTTGCCTGAGAAAAACAAGACAATGACGAGGTGAACAGCACGGCTGAAGCCTGGTGTGTGGAAAGTGCCTGATGACCGCGTGAATGGGGGGAAACATGAGCCTGCGATAGAAGGATCTGGCATTTTCTTGGGGATATAAGTCACAACTGAAGGAGCTGAGGTAAGAAATTATTCGCTACATGCTCTACATCCTCTTTTACACTGTCACTCTACCTGATTTTTAAGACGAGTCGTGTACTGTTCAGGTGGCGGCGAGGTAGAGTGAGCTGGTGTTCATGCATCATGTTCATTTTAATAAAAGCTTGAACTGTTTCCTGTTATAATCAGGGCCTTTTTTGTTTTCCATCAGTTTGCACCGAGCGACCCAGTGCTGTTTTGTCATATATGTTTACCCAATTGGGTGTGTAGTGTAACACTAGCACCAAAGTGTCCAAAAAAATGCAGATGAACAGGTTCAGACTGCTTGGATCTGATCTAAAAAAGGATGATCACTGGGTTAAAGTGTTCCCCTGTGTGGCTGCAGTGTCATTTCTCATGCAGCATAAAAATGCTCCAGGAAGCGATTACCCCTTTTTTTTCCTCCAGTATGAATAAAGGGTGTGTGTTCTGTTGGAGATAGCTCATGTTATAATAAAACATTGCCTTTGAGACTGACCACTAAGAAAAAAGAGGAGGTGTGCGCTGGAAATCGAAAGGGATCAAGGTCCAGTGTGACAAAAGAATATGCAGTGAATTGTGAAGAGGTTGTATTTTTTTTATCCGCATTACCAGAAGTTCCCGGTCTCAGTTACATGTTCGCTCAGACACCCTCTCATACTGGTTACCTGGGAGAGTCATGTTACTATTCACAGATTCAGCCCCACAGACAGAATGGAATTCAGGGCCTATACCACTGTCGCGGCATGTTTTTAAATCTTGTCTCCTCTTACATTTGACAGGATGTCTTCGTTATCAGAAGCAGACTACCGCTGCAAACACGGAGATACCATCTGTGGTGAGTTTTATCATCAAAGATAGATCTTGACCCTTGCCTGGTCTGACCATTATGGGCCCTGAAAAGTTCACTTGAGTCGATGGATGAACAAACATACCAGCACATGCTGTACAAACATGTCTACACATACAATGCTGCTTTGAGATGAGTTAACCACAGACTTGCTGAGTGATTGAACGGCCTGGTGTTTCCTTGTGTCTGTCCGCGGGTGCAGAGATCCGCGTCTATGAGCAGGAGGTGATCGTCGTGCCCATCTTGCTGCTGGCCAGCTTCCTGGTCACTTTGGTTTTCATTTTGCTGCTGCGCTTTTGTCCAGAGAAAGTTGATCGGATGCGTCCAAAGGCCTCAAAGTCGACAACCAGGAGAGTACTGCATGGTATTGATGGTAAGATCAAGTTGGTCAAGTTTAGATGTTGTTTGCATTTTACATGTTATTCTTTCATTCCGTCAATGACAGATATCTTTTTTTTGGGCATCATTTCATTTTTTCATTTTCATTTCTCCAACACTATCAAACATGTATTAGCACTACATGGTTTATAACACACTGTAATTCAGTGTTCAGCAGATATGTGGTTTTTAAAGTATGTACTTACATCCATAACCACCTAAAATGGAGGCCCTCAGGAAAATGCACAATGCCGAATGACAATGTAGTAGAACTCTGTTGTAATATTACAAAATATATCTTCAAAAAGAGAAGCTATAACTGTTGACATATACTGTATATTAATCACAGCTTCATTCAGATACATTATAGTGTGTTATTAACCATTTATTAAATGTTTGTATACTTCTTATAAAGGCTAGATAGGGGAACTGAAAGTAAAGTATTACTGCTTTTGGTCAGTATTCTTGAAACCTAGGTTTAACTTGGTGTTTGTACGATCAATTAATTATATCTTCAAAGAAAACCCCAGATCATCCTGCTTTTTATTTGATAAATTAAACTGCAGAGCAGCATTCTTGTTTGTTTGCACCTGACAGGTGTTCTGTTTTATCAGTTTTAGTATCCACTGTACAACATAATTTACCCCCTGGGATCAATACTTATTTCAGTTACTTAAATTTCAACACAAAGAAAAAATAATTCTGTTCATCTATTCTCTCTTAAATCCTTGTACCTTTCCCAAATAATAATGATTCTCTTTCTCCGTCTGTATCTCCGTCCATATAGCTCCACCAGGTCTCAATGTCCTGGAGCATGAAAGCATCGCTCTGGACATGCCCAGTTCCTACTCCACCTTCCAGCCCCCGAACACCTACTCCTCAAAAGCCCTCTCTGTGAGCACACTCTCTCTCCCGCCCAACCCCCCAAAGCAGCCGTTCAAGCCCAGTTTCACTCCCATCGTCCAGCCCAGGGAGTTGCCCCGCCAGAGGTTGCCCGAGTCCTTCAACCTGGTCACCCCTCTGCCCGCTGCCTTCAGCCTGCACTCCGACTCCTCTGTGTCGCTCTACAGGGCCCGTATGGAAAACAGGAATGTGGTCCTGCGGGTGCTAAATGGTGAGATGGTTTCATTTGCCCTGAATTAAGTCATTCGCAGGTCTCTCTCCTTTCTCATCTGACTGTTGCTGATACGGGTGTTTGTTTTTCTCTCTCATCTCCGTGTCATTTTTCACGCTTGACAGACTCTGCCGGTGCCACAGAAAGACACAGCTTCCTGGGCTTTGCGTCCTTCCTGGCCCAGCTCGGACCGCACCCGTTCCTGCCGGAGCTTCTCGGCGTGGTGTCGCTGCGAGCTCCTCTGGTCACAGTGATGGAGGAGATGGAGAACAGAGACCTGCTCAGCTTCCTGTGGAGATGCAGACAGGTAGGAAGTGTGAAGTATACTTTTTTAACACAGGGAATATTACTCCAGTGTCTGTAAACTAAAAATATCACATTATATGATTGAATTGAAAAAGTATAACTTCTTTTGGTGTTTGTTCTTTCAGGAACATGTAGATCCTCCATGTGAAATGACTGAGAGACGGATGTATACTATGGCCACACAGGTGGCTTCAGCACTGGTCAGTATGATAACAACTAACCAACACGTTTCCTCTTTTTATTTTGCCACATTTGACTTTCAAATCAATGACACAACCTCATTCCCTCACACGATGTGTGTGTGTGTGTGTGTGTTCATGTTTTAATATAATCTCATAACTTTTACTAACTTGTATTTGCATCAGGAGCCGTACATAAAATGAAAATACATTTTAAAATATGTTAAAAAATAAATCTTTAGAATCAAAATTCAATTAAATTGATTAAATTTGTTTTCACTTTTTAATGAGCTCTACAATGAGCAGTACAGTTCCATGATCAAACATGTGTGGCTTTAAGAAGACATTTACACATTTACTGTGTAGCAGCAGGGATGGGGGACGTAAAGTGACGGGAACTGAACAGGCTTGTCTGTTTAATCCTGGGATGCCCTTGTCTTGTTGCTCCATCAGGAGTTCCTCCACGGCAAAGATCTGCTCCATGGAAATATCCGAGCCCGCAGCGTACTGGTCAGCAAGGGGTTCACGGCCAAGCTCTGGGGTCTGCACGGCGTCTACACCAGGAAGAACCAGGGAGCGACTTGGAAAGAAGATCTCAGCATGAAGAAATGGCAGGCGCCAGAGGTATTAACCAAGAGGCCTGTCAGCCAGAGCAGTGACGTGTGAGTTCTTCCTAAACCTCAATTTATACTGAGACTCTTAGACTGAGACTAACTAATACGAGTAGGACAGGACATGTATGTTTTGTATATTTATTATTAGATTGGACATTTGTTTTCATTTAGTGGGAGACTTACCATTACTTGCTTGTGTGTGTTCCTCTCTAGCTGGTCATTTGGCGTCTTACTGTACGAAATGGCATCACTGGGTAAGTTCACCTGAAACTTTCGGGAAAACCTTTTATTAATTAATAATGCACTGACCTATAAATGTATTAAGGATATATTCACTATGAGGGTTGGGCAATGTACTGTAAATATACTGTATACTGAAAAAGTATAAGTCTCAACACACCAGTATTTTTACACTCGTATACATCTCATATCTGTTACTACAATATCTCTGTTTGAATTTGGCAATTGCAGGCAATGTTGAAAATCACAAACAAGACAACTTAATATCGATTTTGGATGTTAATATAATTTTACCTTAATCTGTATGGTATTAGATATGATTGACTAACCAAAAACAGACATGCACATCTATCCATAAAGAGGTTCTCTACTGATTTTCCAGAAAATGCACTATATTACACAACATACATTGATGTTGTAATGTTAAAGTACAAAGACGATGTTATCCATATCTCACCGCATTGACTGTTTCCTCTCCAGGTGAGGCTCCATTTGCAGAAATCTCAGTGAATGAACTTCTACAGTTTCATCAAAGAGGGAAGAGTCTGAAAAAACCCACCAACTGCTCCAACTCGCTGTGAGTATCCACACAACACACACACACACATGAAACCGGAGGCAACTCATTGATCGCAGAACTTCTCTCATTAATAAAACGTGCTCTGAAGTTCAGACTCTCTTCCCTCTCTTCCCCTCCCTCTCAGGTACTCCATCATTAAAGGTTGCTGCCACTGGAAGGACCAGGATCGACCCTCCCTGGCAGAAGTGAGCCGAAAGCTCCTCTCGGGAGAGAAGAGCGCCTCTGACAAAGTCCTCAAGGCGTCTGGGACGGTTAACATCGAGCAGTATCTGCAGGAAGCAGGTTACGGGGAAGCCAACAGCTACACTGTCTTCTGATCAGAAAAAATACATCCATTGCACAAATACCCCAGTGGTGCACTTTTACAACACCAGTCTTTCAGGTGCAACGGGCGTGTTCCAAGCTCTGTGTACAATTGCTGTGGGCACTGAAATTATTCTTTTATTTGGTTTTGTGTATTGATACGTGTGTTAAATAAGTTATTTACCTTTTGGAGCCATTTATTTTAAAATGACAACTTGTTTTGTGGGGGGAAAATACAAGTCATTTTGTTGTAGTGAATATGAAGATATGTAAACTTGACCAATGTACAGCTGCTGCAGTCTGACCTTGCAGTAGACACTGTCAAAATGATGGTTTACAAATGTTTACAACTTGAAGTCAGTGTATATTAAAATATGTAATATAAGTTATTACTGAATCTTTTTTGGCAGTTGTGGAAACGACATATTCATGCAATAACACTACTTTATTGTTACACTCATTTTCTCTTTAAGCTCAGTTCATGTGGATGTACTGTACAAGAAAATGAGCTGAACAATTTAAATTTGAATAAATAATCATTACAAGACCTAGAATGACCTCTTTTCATTTTTTAAAGTGGATGTCACGGAGCAGTAAAGGCTTGCATAAACACTTCCTGTAACAAGTAATGTTTTATTGGTATTATTGCATTCATGTACACAGAGCACTTCCTCTTTGGCCTTGGATGAGCAAACCATGAGGATTATCTATTTTCAGGTAGTTAGGTTGATTAAACCTACTAAAACTATATCATATCCATGAAAAAATAATTTGGATTGTATGACAAAATGGAAAAGATAAAAAAAACTAAACTTTTAATAACTAGTAAAATTAACTAATGAAAATACCAGGCTCTTTGAATGTCCTTTTCTTTGATATGATTGGAGCCCGGGTGGAACCTCTGGTGAAAAAAAACTTATAACACAAATACCTTCTAAAATACTAAAATATTTAAATGAAGTGGCTGTTGCTGATGACAGAAATCAGATCACTAAAGTTAAAGCACTGTTTGAAATACAGCAAGAAGGCAACTTTTTTTTGTCATGTTCTAGCTAGAAGACCTAGCACCAATTACTGCAGGCTGGTGTATAGTATACATACAAAAGGTCTCTACACACAGTGACACACACTACACATATGGGTAGACTGTCCATGCCCACCACTCACACATACACACATGTATGCATGCACACAGTATATGCATACATGTTTCTTTTACACATTCATTGTCCAGAGAGTAAACTATCCATCTCCATATCACCACATGACTGATGGAGCACCTTTATTTTGTAAAAAAAATAAAAAAATAAAATGATCTCAGGCTTAGGTTTTTAACTTGTTACTAACAGAGGAGCAAGTCCAGGTATTGATTTCAGTGAGAAAGCGATCCCGACGTTCCTCTTAGGCAAGGACTTCTTCACTCACGCAGGCTGTTGATGGAGGCACAGATCTTGAGAGCAGGACCTAGCTTGATATTCATGGTGGAGATGAGATGGTCCTCCCGCAGAAGCATGAGAGCCTGTCCGTCTATTTCCTGTGACAGAAACTGGGCAGCCAGCTCTTCACAACCTGAGCACGAGAGAAAGACAAGATGATATGACCAACATAAACAAAAGGTTTACATTACATTTACAAAAGGATTACAAGCTATTTTTCTAATCACTGAACACCAACCTTGGAGTGAAGAGATGAACCTGCAGACTTCTTCAACGCTCCACTGACCAGGAGTTGCTGAGAGGAAGTTGGCGCCCTCCAGTGGGAGGCTACCAGGAGCTGAACTGTCCGACTGCGGAGCGCTGTG
Source organism: Scophthalmus maximus (assembly GCF_022379125.1). Taxonomy (NCBI): domain Eukaryota; kingdom Metazoa; phylum Chordata; class Actinopteri; order Pleuronectiformes; family Scophthalmidae; genus Scophthalmus; species Scophthalmus maximus. The sequence continues at coordinate 13,835,934 of NC_061515.1, read as the reverse complement.
GTCTGCTCGAGAGCAGGAGTGTGAAGAGGTTGGGGAAAGTGAAGGAGAATCGTCTTCCTCTTCCTCCCCATCACTGGACACGTCCTCCGAACGACTGGACTCAGAGTGACACTACAGCCAGAAGAGTCGAAATTCAAGCACGCGTTAGTCCGACTCTTGATGCCGCCTGAGGCACTTAGGTCAGGTCATCCGAAGATTTTAATATTTATATGACAACTCAATACAACAAATATTTAGTTTCATTTATCAGAACAGGTTACATAATTTCCCCCAAAACAGCTGGGCACAGTAGTTTTAAGCAATGTTACTCAAAAAAGAAGTAAACGGTGCATTGTGTACACATTAAGTCACGTGTATTTGGACGCAAGGTGAACATGGCATTGACTCAAAATTAACTAAAGTGCCCCTGTTTCCTGATGTAAAGGAACACGTGGTCCACTGGTGTGTTTTAAGAGTTGTTAAACAATGGACGGCTAATATAAACCATACCCGGTTTTGATTTTTTTTTTCATGAGATATGTTGACAGCAGGAAAAATACAGAATATTGCCAGTTTTGTCCTTTAAACTAAAGATCTTACCTTGACAGGTAGATGCCTGCTTGACATTTTATTGCAGGCGATATTAGAGCTGTTCCTGCGTGAGGGGCCCCTGCGCCTTGCAGCGCTCTCAGAAGATGCTGGAGGCGATGCCAGTCCTGCACCACTTCTGCCTCTGCTCGTCTTGAAGTGTTGACTGCAACTCACATTATACCTGCGGATCCAGGGCCACAGTCAATACCCAGGAAGACATTTGGACATTTTCACTCCAACCAAACACTGCCCAATATGCACAATGAGCTCAAGGTTTTTTGCTTATTTTATATAAAAAAAGTAAACAATTATGCTGAAAAGATAAGATTTAGGATGTTAGATGAAATCCTACCTCTTAGCACAAGTGTTTGAACAGAACCTCTTTGATCCTCTGAATTGACTGGCTGGTGCGATGCTTCCACAGTATTCACACTTCAACACTGAGGAGACAAATTAAAGGGTACAAGTACATTCCATTTAGTAAAAACAGGTTTATGGTATCATACTTGATCGTTAAAAATATAAAAGCACTTACATGGAGGTCCATTTTCTGAGCGGCTAACCAGAGCAAAATCTCTGTCTTTGAGGAGTCCAGCAACCTGTCACATCAGATACAAGCCAAACAGTGAGGAGCTTGTCACAGAAAAGAGCAAAGCCAGTGTCATTCAAATTGAAGCTATGATTGAATCTGAAATGTGTGTTTTCATGGCAGGGTGCCCTTACCGGGAAGGGTTCTGCTCCCTCCTGGATAACAAAGCCCTCTATGAGGTGGGTGAGCACTTGGGGTTTGACCACGGCCTGGGGAACAGGCGCTCTGTCTTTGTCCCCATGCCCAACTCTTGGCAGGGGCAGAGGTAAGGACAGGGTGGGAGGAGATGAGAATGCAGCGGTTACGGGAGGAGCTACAGCGAGGATTGAAACAAAAAGGGAAAAGAAAAGGTTTTAAAAACAGATGTACAGTTTCAAGTATTGCCCCTCATTATTTTTGCTTGATTTGGAGTAGACAAATTGACATACCCGAGTCCTTTGTAGGGGCAGGGGATAAGGGAGGAGCAAAGTCTTTCACTGGTGCAGAGTCTGATGATTCTATCGCCATGTCGTTTGGTGCATCACTGTCAGATTTCCTCTTCAGAGAGCCAATGGCAGGCTTTGTCTGATGGTATGTGGGGGAACATATTAGAAATTCTTACTAACCCATAATCAAAACAGTGTGACTGAGAACATCCTTTCAATGACTGATCTTACCATGGCACTGTTGTTTGACGTTTGGTTAAAATTTCCACCAGCTGTGATTTCCTGGGCTGTGTTGCTTCGTGCCTGAGCCAGGGCAACAGCCTGGGCGTTTCCTACTAAGCCCTGCCTCGCTCCCACAAGCTGCACAGGGATGTGCGGAGGGTTGTGTCCTCCAGTGGTGGCTTGGTTGTTGCTAGGTGGTGCAGGGAGAATGGGAAGTGGGTGTCTAGGGGGCAACTGCACAGGTAAACGGTGTCCCTGAGCTGTCTTGGGCTGGATAGGCACAGGCCCTTTGTCTGCAGTAGTGCTGGCCTGTTGTAGCGGCTGCACCACCAGGGTCTGCGTGTTGACGTTGGCCTTTGGGGTCACTGAGCCGATGGGGTAGCCCTGGGTGGAGGTAGGAACATTTGAGGTGGGCACCAAGATCACAGGGGCGGCAGAGGAGGACAAGAGGAGTTGTGAGAGAGGGAGTGCTGCGGAGGAGGTGGAGGATGGAGCTACAGAAGCAGCAGGGGTGACGGTCATGGCCTGGTTTCCGGTTTTTACAGTCATAGTGTTGGCAGCGGACTGCTGAGTGAAATTGGGTTTGACCATTTGTTGTTGCTGTTGTGGTTGTACTTGCTGCTGCTGAGCTGCCTGTGAGAAAGTCTGCTGCTGCTGACCGAGGAAGCTGGCCCCATCTTTCCTCTCCGGGAGCTCAGACTTGACAGAAACAGCTCTGGGAGTGGAGGCACAGTGTAGGGCCAGGTTCTGCACCTGGGACATAGAGAAACGAGTATTTGAGAAATATAACTGGAGAAGTGGGTGTTGTGAGAGGACTACTTCAATCTACCAATAATTTTTCTAAAAGCGTAAAAACGTTGGTAATGGTACTCAAACCTGATCATTGTCAGACTGGGTGTTGGCAGTGGTAGGTGCTACTTCATGCTGTTGCTGTTGCTGCTGAGGCTGTGTCTGGGCCACTGTTGCTACAGTAGCTGTTGCTGTACCACCAGGCATAAAGATGAGCTGAGAAGCAAGGGGAGCCCTGAGAGAGCGGTTGACCTATGTAAGAAACAGGACAGATAATCAGTGTTGTCAGTAACAAATATTGAGGTGAACGACTTCTTACCTTCATTTAAAATGGACACAGCTCATGGTCAAATTTTAACTCACCCTAAGATACATCTGTCCCTGTCCCGCCGAGTTTCCACCCAGCAACACTGACTGGTTGAGAGTTGGAGTCGTTGCAGAGGTGGCCGGGCCGTGGGGACGGGGATTAGTCATTGTCCCCACTGCAGACGTGGTGCTAAGGTTAACCTGGAAAGAACAGCAAATTCAATTTTTCGCAAAAATGTCTACTATTTTCATAAATTAGCCGTGTACTAAACTTTTCCAAAATAACCAACACAAACACTTACTGTGGTCGGTGCCTGAGACATGCTGTTACTCAGGGTATTGGACTGTCGACTAGCTGCAAGTGTGGCCTGGTTTTAAAGAGAGAGATTACATGAATGCAGTGTGGTGCCTCTGCAGACCATTTTTTTTTTTTTAAACGGCATTTTCTTGTCATCGTTATGGTTACCTGTTGCACCGCAGCCAGGTTATGGAGTTGGGCATTATTGATCTGCTGATGCAGCATGAGCTGCTGGAGGTACTGAGCTGCATTAGGCTGTCTTTGCAGTGCCTGGAGAGCCTAAACAAACAAACAAACAGCCTGTTTTTAATGCTAATTCATGAGTTTATATTCATAGAGTATAATAAATTGAAGATATAAATTGTTAGTCCTCGCATCCCATCTCTGAAGTTAACCATGCACACTCACTCTCACCTGTACAGCCTGTCTCTCATACAGAGACATGTGGGCTATCTGCGGAGCACGGGAGTTCCCACTCGTCTGAGGATTTCCATTAGTGGTGCTTGCGTTTTGGTCTTCACCTCCATCCATGTTTCCTGCTTAAAAACAAAACAAAAATGAATAGCAGATATGACAGAATGCATGTGCTGTATGCACAATAAGTGCTTTTATCTGCTTGTTGGCTTTTTGCCCGCAAGTTTCTTGGCATGAAGACTTGTTGAGCGTGCAGCCTGGCACCCAACCCATCAGTGGGCCCAAGAGCCAAAAATGATTTAAAGAAGACAATCTCAAAATACATTTACAGATGAAAACTTAAATTATCAGGTTGATGTTGCTTGAGTTTAAACATTGTAGGATTCAAATGTCTCTCGGGCGCTGCTGCCACAAACGGGATGGTGACACCTCCAGGCTCCCAGAGCTGCGGTACTCCCTCACAGTGTCCCTCTGGGGTTGTGTTACGTAAACACTGGTCCCTGGGGTTTCTCTCCTACAGGGCCCATGCATCATCATCATCATCATCATCATCCGTCAGCTACAGTCCCACACAGGGGCGCAGCCACTCCTGAGCTCGGCAGACGTCATCGCCACCAGCGTTTGACCGATCGTGGCGAGCAGCAGCGTTGCGGTATTTAAATGAACCGAGCAGTGGTCGACGTGACGGATGAACCACAGAGAAGAGACGTGGGGGGGGGGGGAGCTCGAAAAACACTTCGTAGTTAAAGGAGGCTAACCACAATGGACTTTGCTAGCTAGCTATCCTTTACACACAAGCCTGAAATACCACGATTAAACTACATCGCCGTTCACAACCGGGAGAGAAAGACGAGTGAGTGTTCGTGTGTTGAACGAAAAGTCAGAAGAGACGTTGGTATTCTGCGAACAGGAACATTTATTGGCTTTAAAACACAACGTTGTTTTAACATGCACAGGCTAACCAACTAGCTATGCTAGCACACAGAGAGGGTGCAACTATCTTGCTCTCGCATCGGTCAGATAACAACAATTAGTAACTTGAAAAAATGAATACGCATTAACCTGCCTTTGATTCTTCCGTCCGTTTCACTGTCAACCGCAAAGAATTATTGAATTCCGATGTTGGTTTTAACTGCAAACAACGACAGCCCCTCTCTGGGTTTTTGCCTCCAACAAAACCCCGCCCCCTTTTTTTTCTTTTTTTTTCTTCTTCTTCTTCTTCTTCTTCTTCTTCTTCTTCTTCTTCTTCTTCTTCTTTGACTTTTAACGACACCTCACATCCGTGTGATGGGACATTACCGCCCCCCACAGTTTGTTTCTCTCCATCAGATTACATTACATTTTATAATCCAGGATTTACAAAACAAGACCGGGAGCAAGTAAACAACTATCTCATCTGCAGCCTCACTGTCAGGGTCATCATCATAACTGAGCTCCTGCCTTGCGGAGATAAACGAGTGGATGACAGAAAACTTCCTACAGCTAAATAGTTCCAAAACAGTAGCTATTAAAGTTGGCACACCACACCAGGTCCAGTCATCTCCCATAACCCAAATCAGGCCCTGTGGTCAAAATAGACCCCTGTCATCAACAGTCACCAACCTGGGTGTAAGATCTGACCCTCATCTTACATTTGACACCCACAATGAACATCTGTGCAAGACCTCCTTCTATGACCTCAGGAACATTGCCAAACTCCGTCCCACACTAACGCTCCCCTCACCGGGACTCCTGGCAAGAGCATTCAAAAGCTTCAATACGTCCAAAACAGCGCCGCTAGGATCCTGATGAGGATATGGAAACAATATTGATGTTGATGATGATGATGACTTTTGGCTGTAAATGTCATAATGTTTGCAAGGGCAAAGACAGAATCCTTACATATTGATATATTTTCTGCAAACAAATCAAACTGTTCACATTGGATAACACTTACCTCTTGTTCAACAGTACACATGAGGGCTCATTAGGGGGTGGATATGATATTGAAATATGTGCACCTGAATGTATTCGCAGAGATAAGCAAGGTTTGAAATAAAACACTACTGACAAAATTACAAGTGGAGATGAAAGCTGTATATGGCAACATAATTTACAATAATTTCAGATCCGTCTGACATCTGCTGTGAGCCCTAACAACCATGCATATATTATATTTATGAGTACGTTTCAATTAAAAAATAATCACTCACATATGGAAAAGGTTTTGTGTAGTTTTGTTCTGTGGAACAGGAAAAGGGTAAGATTGCCATTATTCATATCCTGTGTTACAGCCAGGTGACTCAGAGTAAGATTTCTTAATGATCTTATCTTAATAATCAAGTTAATTCAAATATATAAATCCCCCAAAAATACTTATATTGTGTATGTAATGTTTTTATTAAAACATTATACATCCATTGAATCTCCATTTGTGAGTGCACTTTGGTGGTGTATGAGAGTTCATCACTACAACGGTCATAAATAAACTAGAATCTAGTTTCATATTTTAATTTGAATGCAATCAGAAAACAAACAAAAAGTGTGGGTTGAAGTAGTCAAAACAAAGCAAAGAAATGTCAAGATTAATAAACACAAAAAAAGCAAATAATAGACACAAAGTGCTCACACCAACAGTAGTAGAGTAACTTCACAACACCTAGCATTTTCCATCAAGTTGAAAAAGCCTGCTTTAGTTCTAAGCAGTATTAGTAAGTACAATAGATTTCTGTAAAAATATTACAAACCTTATTGTTGGTATCCTCAATAAACTATAACATTTTACAGCTATATTATATTGATACAAGATAATTACAGATGATTAAGTGCTTTCATTGCGACTTTGTGTAAACAATTAAAAAAAGCAGCAGCCTGACAATTTGGTCGACCATGGGTCATGTAGGCAGACAGATCAGTTTGCCCACTATAATGTTCACCATTAAATACCGAATTTACAGAAAATTCAAATTGAATCTATGAAAAAGTACAATATTCTGCATATATAGAACATACTTTCAAAAAATCATAAATTATAAACAGCAGAATTCATCAACATATCACTCACTTCTAATTCTTTCATTGAATAGAAAGCGCATTAATAAGGTAGGTTTAGCATTGTTGATCTTTCCGACCAAAAACAAAGAGGACATTTAGTTACAGCTGTCAAGTTCAGAACCGAGTTAGGAAAATAACCATTTTATAGATTTAAGCACGTATACAAGCTTTTACCTATAATGTGGGAAACGGAAAACATAAAATTATTTCCGGGTATGGTTTTTGAAGTGATTCTTTGTGTAGCAAGGCTGTAAGCATAGTCACAGTACTTAAAATTACATTCTCTATCTTTATCTCAATCTCCATTTTCAAAAAAAAACTCATTAAAGCCAGATTACACAAGGAAAAGCACTTTGTATGCATTTTGTGCACTGCATGTGTCAGTGCACAAATAGGACCCAGGGAATAACAGTACAAGCTGCATGTACAATGATTAGCCAGGCATAATAAGATGAGCAAAATGTCATTAAGTTTTCGATCACGTAGAAATCCAACTGCTTAACATCTCCTGCTTGCGTCAGATTTACGAGTCAATCTTTATTGTCACATTGCCACCTTAGGTGAATAACCTTGTCTGACATCAAACATTAAGCAAGAAACGAATGGTTTAGAGAGAAAACATGTATGTCAGCCCTGTGAGTAACATGCCCTCGAGTGCCAGCACATTATCTGTAGTTGGAAGTCTGGCATACACACCAACTGTGAACAGGTCCTGACCAAAACCCGCAAAACAAAAACAGACTTGTGTCTAACAGCAGTTTCATCACTTTCACTGGAAATTTCTGTCCCAATTTCGGACTTATTGAGGTCACATGGGTAGTAAGTGGTCATCTCTCTCTTCTGGTTCTTCCTCTAAAGATTCAGAGGGCACTCCCCTGTAAGCTGGGGATTCTTCTCGATTTCCTGACCGGCACACAAAGTCACACCCATCCTGCAAAAGCAGAGGTATACATTTGTATCAATTGAATGAAACAAAAAAAGTCACATGAGCTTTTACTAACGTCATTTATCAAGTGGATCAGGCTTACCGCTGTCAGGTTGCCAACTTCCACCCAGAAGGCGTAATTGGGGAACTGCTCCATACCTTTGGCTCCGACAATCAGCCGCTGGTAGAGGAAACCTCCAATGAGGTAAACAGCCAGAAGACAAAACCCACTGAAAGAAGAGAGCGATTATGATCACTGATTAATCATAATATTTCATACTGATACATGTAGGGTGTTTGTGTCTTTGCAGAATTTACACACATGATGAGTAGTATGGAGCCAGTGCTGAGCTTGGACTGAACATCTGGGCACACAGCACTGGAGTCTAGCTTAAACAGGTAAAAACAATCTTGCTCCCTTTCCCTCTCCTCTGAAAGCACCTCCAGCTGGCCCTGGGAGTGAGACAGACAGAGTCAAGGTTAAACAAAAAATAGCAGATTTAGAAAAGCAGAAAGGCTGCCAGACAGCACGAAATGTGGGAGACAAATTAGGTTGTGTACAGACTTAAATGAGCACTTTGTGAAAAAAATGCAGCACCCGTATCTATTTCAATGAGAGCAAAAAAAAAAAAGACTGCAGGAGAGTTTTACTTTAACTAGGCCAGCAACATGCTCTGATGAGCAGAAGATGTGATAGATTAAAGATCTGTGTAGCTGTGTTATAAACCTCTGTGCAGAGATTTTGGCATCTAAAAACCTCAATGAAATCATCAAAATTCATCTTCTGAAGCAAGATGTAATTTTTTATTAAATGCAGGGCAGTTTTTGATCTAAATGCACAGCAGTTTTGTTTATTAAATAAGATGATCTAAAAACCACCCATATTTATCTTACCATGTCCACCTTCCTGTTGCAAGAGATCATAACAAAGGCTTTCCTCTTTTCCTTAGAGCAATGGGCATTATATGCGTCACCGTTTCTGTAGATCAACATCACCCAGTCATCTAGAAAATGCAGAAAAAGGGTCAAATCAGATACAATACTGAAACAACACAGAAAGCAACCTACGGACGCATGGAAAGATATTTTTACATTATTCTTGTGGTTTGTCTCAAAACATAATTTTGCAACCTTATCCCAATTTTAGATCCTGCAAACGTGTCATCTTAGACATTCTGCCAAAACAAAGTCAGTGTAAATTTTGGGTGAAATTCTTCTATTCTCCAGAGACTTACTTGCTCCAATGGCTTGTGTTGCATTATACACTCCAATCACAGTTGTTTTCTTTTCTGTTCCCTTGTCCACTTGAACTACCCCAGCTCCTGGAACGCCTCCTGCATCCCCACACAACTGGAACACATATGTGTAACTTTCCCCTTGCTCCATGGTCTCTACTGTAAAGCTGCCAACGGGAGAACAAATCACTTAAATTAATCATGCTAGATTAAATATTCAGTTTTATGTCGTATCACCGACACTGAATATGCAGGTACACAATTGACTAATTTCTCACTTCTTATTGGCGAGTGGCTCTAGTCGACTGAGGACTTTCCAGTCTGACTTAGAGTCATAGAGCAATTTACAGCTCTTGATGCCCTCAGCGGTGAACACCACACTCCCATACAGGACCAGCTGAATCACCAGGGTCCACACCAGGAAGAGCCTTCTACTGGGACCGCTCAACACCTGCGACAGATGTTACAAGAAACAGTATTGACATGTTTGACATACTAAGGCTGTTACTTCATTTATCACCAAGCACCCAAGGCTATAATACAATTGTTTTTTAATTAGTTTTTATTAATTTGAAATGAGGGTTGAATGACATGACAATGTATGCTGTGATATGCTGTGATACAATGGTGACTGACAGATGGGATACAATCATATTTGGTAGAAGTTAAATAATTTCTGTAATTTCTCAATCAAAAATATGCTAAATACCTGCTGGTTCCAGTTTTTCAGATTTCTTTTTTTTTGTATAATGATGTTTCACTATTACACTGTTGGTCAAAACATGCAATATGTCACCTTAGACCCTGGAAGCTGTGATGATATCTGACAATATGGCTTTGTTAGTCAGGTTATGATTGATCAGAAATGAGAATAAGTAATTGCATTAATTGCAACCCTCATCCCTTTAATAGAGTTATTATATATATTTTTTGTCAGAGTGATGGAATGTCATGTTCTGGATCAGGCAAAGTCATTCCTGTCTGTTTTTTTGATCCATGAACAGTTATTATTGATTTTCCAGAAAGTTCCTACATTAGATACACCTATACAAGTTATTTCCGTATTAATCACTTGCCATCTTATAAAATAAACTTCTGTACTGCTGCAACTAACATAGCATTTGTTCCATTTTACCATAATCTCACAATGATGAAGTGCAATAAATGCACACACATATTCGCATTTGAAAATCTTGACCCAGTGAATTTTGGCATTTTGATAAATATATGATTCATTGATCATTCAAAATTACTAGTATTGTTTCAGCTCAAGAATCACAAATACGCCTGCTGACTTGGGGCAGTACTAACCATTATTTTTACCTATACAATCAATTACTTTGATGATTGTCTACTAAAGGGATTCATTATTAATTTTGTACATAAGATGTAATTGACCACATCCCAAGGTGAGGTTTTCCAATGTCCAAAACTCAAACATACAATAATTGCTGTTTATTTTATATCTGTCGGCTATCCACAGATCCAGCAGGCCTACCACTGACTAAAAGCAACCTGCAATCAGTAGATGCTTCCTAAATAAAAGCGGTGGAAAACACCTGCAGTTATTAGAAATAAAAAAAACTTGAAATACTGTAGGCTATGATATCTTGGTATAGAAAGTCAGAATAGGAATCCTGTAAGATGATCGTGCAATTGTAAATGGAAGTTGTGAAACTAAATTAACAGCATGTGCATGTGAAATGTGTTGTCCTCTCTGCATGATGCAGAACTTTTTCTGAGGAAACACAGTCGGTGAGAAGCTTTACGACCTACCTCCATGACGTCTGCTACTGTGAACACGTGGGAAAGGCTGTTATGTTAGTCGCATACGAACAGCTCGAAGTTGAAAATGTAGCCAGCAGATTATGTAGTGAGCTTCCTCAAGCTAACGTCGCTTCCTGGTTGACTTTATCAGCAACACGGCTCCTATCTGACAGTGCAGACAAAATAAGGTAAACCCGGACGTAGTCGGGAGCTTTAAACATAAACGTCGTTAGCTGCGAACTTTTCTCTCATAGATATTAAACGTGCCTTTCCTGCAAATGTGAGAGGTGGACACTGTAGAGAGGCTAACAACAAGCTACAGACATTAGCGTAGTGCGGAAGTGAAACTAAACACGCGCCTGCGCGCGCGCACGCACACAACATGTGAGACACAAGGTGAGACACGTGACCGTCCGAAGGGAGCGCGACCAATGAGCTGCGGCTGCACATGCGCGTCAGAATAACTGCACAGTTCAACGTGCCAGAAGTGGAAAAATAAAGTATGCTCCGTATCTGTACACTGCATAATCCAATATATCCACTCCTTTGACAAGAAGTGGATGTTTATGTATTATTTTATGCTTTAAAAAAATAGAAGTCGTAATAGAAGTCGTGTACATTCTGACCAGGGGGGGCTGTCTAATAGCTATATTTCAGCCCGAATCAAAGTGGTGTAGACCTATAGACCACATGACAATGCCATCACAAACATTCAGTTTAGATGAAGCTTTTGATCAATTTTATGGAGTTAAATTAGCATTAGGATTATAATCTATTTTTAAAACTGCACCAGCATACAATTATTTGCGACCAAACTAAAAACAAATGCAGTCCAAAACAACAACCGTTCACTGCACCCCACCTTTAAAAAAGTTGAAACGATCACCTTTTTTAAAGAAAAGTTGTGATTGAACTTAATGTTCATTTTGGAGCCTGAAGTTTGTGGTGTGCAGATACAAAACAACATTAACACAACTCAGTATGATTCAGTTCCATTGAACAGTGATTATTCCTGTCTATCCCCCTTTTTGTTATTCGTGTGTCTGTGTTAGTCAGCTGGGTGTGGTCTCCAGTTTCCTTTTGCAGCAATTTCCCGTTCACACTTAAGTCTCATCTGCAATCATTGAATGAATCATCACTCACCTGCTGGATGTTCCCCTCAGGTTCATCCACCTGTTCAAGTCTCCAGCCATTACACATTGTTTTTTCTGCGTCAGTCTGCTCTGCCTGGGTCCCCAGTTCTAGAAATCTATCTGGCGGATCCTCCTATCATGGTGGATAGCTTTAACTATAACTTTGCTTAACAAATCAATAAATAACTTTTGCAGGTCTCGGTGTACTGTGTTCTGCATTGGAGTGTCCTATCAAAAATAAAAAATAACGTCTGATTATAGGCTTTTATTCTCTTCAGTCTATTTACAACAATGAACACAATGGGGAAAAAAGCATTTTGACAAAAAGGCTGTTGTGGATATTCCTGCCTTTCTAAACACAACTCTCCAAAATTACCATTAGGTTGATTTAACACCTCACTAAAACACCTTTTAACAAAAACAAAACATAACCCTCAAGGTATATCACTACAAGTCTGTTCTATAAACTGCCTTTGTTTTATGTTTTTTTATCGACTTACCTGGCAACGAGTGTGTGTTGTCAGTAAAACTGTGTGATAATATGCAATCACTTACTGTAAGATGTCATATGATGGTGTTACAGTAGAGATATGAGCAACCATGTTCTTCAAATATATTGATAAATACAATTTACACGTGAGCAATTGCTGAAAATATTTTTGCATTGGTAGAAAAATGAAATGTTAAATCAAAACTATTTCCGTCCATAAAAAACCAAATGCTTCCAGAACAAACGTATATTAGTGTTCTTGGTTATCTGCTGTTGCAATCGAATTAGCATTCATCAAGTGTCTTTGTAACAATGCAAAGTTTATTTTCTACACAGATGTCTGTACCCCATCTTTCAAACTAACCTCAAATTTAAATACAAGACAAACTTTAACCTGTTTAGAGTTTGATCAGATTATCAGATTGATTGGGTTTAAACAATGCCACATTCTTCTGATCAGCCATTATTTGCGTACTCTTAAAACACCAGTTTAGAATGATAAGATAAAATCATCAAATACTCTGTAGCCCATTTTCCTTTTATTCTGTGGTTTTAAGGACACTGCCTTAGTGGGCCTATTTTTGTATTTCGTAGTATTTCTTTCACATTGTTTCTATTTAATTCAATGGTCTTGTCCATGATAAATTAAATCCTTCATTTTACTGGAATAAAACCCCCCCAGATATAATTCAGATAAATTCCTTTCAGTTACTTTACTGAAATTTACAAGTGCAACAGCAGTATGTTTGCAACTCCCCAGTTGTTGTAGATAAAGTAAATGATAAATACTTTAATATATTTTAAATCTTTTTAAAGATTAAATCAAGCCTAATGTGACCATGGATATGCTACAGCCATGGCAAATGATGAAAGGATGAAGTTAATGGCGGTATGGTCAGTGTTCAGGTGTAATTTCATCTAGCTCCCAGAAAGACCACAAATACATGTTTCCCAAAATGCTGAACGATTCCTTTATATGATGAGTGACCAAAATCACGAACTGAACAATCTACTTTAAATCTAAGGCCATCACCGCAAACAACATGACCATGAAATCGAATCAACACCTGAAACACTGAACACTTTAGTCATCATGAGGGTAGAATTGATTGCTTTTATCGTTTCATTATACTTTGTGTTTGCCAGGCGTGTCCAATGAACTGAAAGATGAGATGTGAAATTGTAAAAAGCATTAATTTAAGAAGGTACAGGTGAAGAAAACCCAGAGTAGTAGAAATGGGGACAAAACAAAGAAACAAGTGATTTTAGGAAATTATCATTAATGCTAATGAGATGGAGTGGTACTTCTTTAAAAGTCTTTAATCTCAGGTCAACCTCAGTCATCAATCAACAAAGTAAAGAATTCAAAGATCACCACTGTAAGCTAATGTCCCTCCCTCCGTTTCCTCCTTGATGATTGCTTAATCTTGTTTTTGTTTTTTTAACAGTTTGGATTTTCCTTTCTTTCCCTTCTTTGCCTGTCAAGGAATGAATCAAAGTTACTACAGGCCTCGGTGAAGTGAGTTCTCTGTCGATGTATGTTCTCTCAGTCCTCGCTGCCTTCCTCCCCTCCCCCACTCTCCCCAGTAGTCTTTGCCTTACCTGGCTGTGTTGTTCAGACACACCCTGCGACTCCATGTCAACCAATCACTGCCCCAAGACAGACCCACCAAGGAAGTGCTCTTCCTGTATTTTGTCAGAGAAGAATGGAGCAGAAGAAAGGAGAGAGTTGTGTTTTTTAGCCAGGGGGGGTCCAAACAGGAGGTCCTGTCGGCAGTAGAGGGGTGGGGAAAGCGCCTAAGTAGTGGACAGACTCAACGGATTTAGTTTGATTTATTGGAGATCTCCACGTTCAGCAACAGGCGACTGAGAGGACAAGACAGAGAAAGGAGGAGGGGAAAGAAAGTGTCAATCTGTTCAGACTTGTTTGGGAATTTGGAGTAGGGGAGGTGGGGAGAGACTGAGAGCCAGCAAGAGGGAAAAGCAAGGAGAACTCAGGCGTAAACATGAAGCTCTTCACAAGAGTTTATTAAGTGAGGGGGCCAAAAAAAAGAGGCATTTCTGGTTTATTTGGAGTAAAGGGAAGCAGTTTATTAGGGCATCTAGACAATGTGAATACATGGAATGAATTATTTTGTGTTTTGCATACCCATGCTTTTGAGCTGAGCAGGACTGCAAGGGGGAGACTGGATCTTCCCAGCATACCACATTCAGGTGAGTTGCTTAGTAGTTTTTCATGGATTTCAGGTGAAACTCTCCGTGGATTGCCTCCAGTTTGAACGTCGATTTAGATCTGGCTTAGTTGTGGTTTACATGTTACATGCCATGCCTATGTGTCACAGGCCCTTTTCTGAAAGACTTCATTTTGGTATGCCGTACTTTGCAGGTCTGTGTTGCATTCTTAAACAACTGTAAGAGGGTGTCACTTTTTCTCTAGTCTGCTTCTTCATATTTCACTGTAAAGTTACTGTTTAACTATTTTTAGCTGTTACGTATTGTACGGCTATTAGCTTGGAAGTACAACTGTTGCTATTTAGTGTGTTTAACAAGTTAAAATAACAGAGGGAAAACTGTTGCAAAAGTCATAACTCTTCAGTGGCAGCAACGACATTATTGGAATATATTGTATTTTTCCGAACAATTCATATTCAGCTCTGTGAAATTAGCAACATTAAAGTTTGTTGATCCTTCTGATTTTGTTTCATGTGACCTGCATGTCAGTGATTTGTCCCTGAAAATGGCTACTGCCTCATTTCTAAACTGTGCTACTGTCTTCTAGGTTCTCCATATTGTGGCGCAATGGGGACCAAAAGGCCCAGCTGCACCGTCTTTGACACTTTATCTAACATAAACATGTCTGACCGCAAGCTTCAACCAGGTGGAAAAATCTCCCGGGATCCAAGTCCCAGGCCAGGAAAGACTGCCCAGTCGGAGCGAGACAGGGGCAGCAACCGAGAGCAAGAGTGGAGGAGGGAAACAGAAATGGAGAAATTTAAAGACAAAGCAAGATACAAAGATGTTGACCCACGAGAGAGATACTACGAAAAAGTTCCTGCATCCAGGATGACAGAGGGAGAAAGAGAGTGGAGGGAGAGAGAAAGGAGGCAAGGAGGTGACAGAAGCAGAAACGGACGACCACGGTCAAATTTAGAGAGGGATACTGAGACGGACGTGGAGAGGGGGAAGAAGAAAGGTGACACATTTCCCAGAATGAGAAAAAGCAGTCCAGACCATGGCAGAAGAATGATGTCCTACACGGAGATTGATGAAGAAAAAGGAGAAAGTAGGCAGAGAGATAGGCCAAGGCGCATGGAGACACAGAGAGAGGAAGTAAAGACATTGCCGAAAGAGAGGTACAGGGAGAAAGAAAGAGATGATATCCGAGGCAGGGCAAAGGAAAAGGGGAAAAAAAGTGGAGGAAGACCCATGGAAGACGAGAAATTACGAAAGAGGGAAAGATATCATGAGTATGATGCTGGTTTTCAAGACAGAGGAAGAAGAGGGGGTGATTCATGGGACAGGAGAGAAAGAGACGCAGCAAGAAAAAGAGAAATGCCAAGGCATGACTTGCGAGAGAGAGAGGCCAAGATGACCTCCCCGCACAGACGAAGAGACAGAGAGCCCTACTCAAATAGGAAGGAGAGGGAGGAGGCGGAGAGGAGAGAGAAATGCAGAGACACCAGAAGTGAAGGTGATAGCGATGAGAGAGAGTTGAGGAAGGAAAGAGTAAAGGACAGAGCGAGGGAGGAGTTGATATATCAACACAGCAAAAGTGAGGGGGACAACACGGGCAAAAGAGCAAGGCAGAGAGATCCAAATAGGCAAGGATACAGAGAAGAGGACAGACAGAGGTACAAAGAAGGGGACAGAGAACGAGAGGTGGATAGAACCAGGAGGAGGGGGGAGGAGAAAGATAGGGAGAGGTACAGAGAGGTTGACAGGAGAGCAGCAAGGGAGGCAGACAGGGAGGGGGAGAGGTGGAGGGAAAGTGGCAGAGACCCGAAGGACGGTAGAACATGGTCAATTGACAGGAAGGAGGATGACAGACACAAGCAAAGGAGAGACAGAGAGAGAAAGGAAAGAGAGGCAGATCCTAGGTGGGATGATACAACAGGCCGAAGCAACAGATCCCTGAACGAAATTGCTCCTAGGGTGCCGCCACGATCCCACAGCAGTGGAGAGTGGAGCAGTGACATGGACAACGAGACTAGATATAGAAGAGGTAGAGACAGTTATGTAGAGGGGGAATCGGGGAGAGAGAGCGGAAGAGATGTGGAAGAACCGAGGGATCCGGAGAGAGCAGCTGAAAGAAGTCAAAGGGAGCAGAAAAGAAGTGAAAGACAAGAGAGAGAGAGAGGAGAAATGGCAGGCAGTGTGCCAGAGCAGAGAAGGATGTGGTTAGAGCCGCAGAGGGGTAAGAATAGTGAAGGAGAATATGTAGACAGAGAGAGACTCACAGGGCGGAAAGAGAGGAGGAGAGAAGAAGAGAGGAGTATGGTGTCACAACAAGTAAAAGAGGAACCAGATGAGAAGAACTTAGACCAAATCAGTTACAGACAGACACATGCGGAGAGAGAGGAGTACAGCAGAGACGAGGAGAAGGAGACGGAGGGTGTAAGTGTAGATGGAGAGGAGGTGCGGGAGGTCTGGAGAGAAACCGATAAGGGAGGAAAGGAATATCATTCTGACAGCAGTGGTGGGATGGAGGGAGGCTGGCAGAGGGATGTTGAGGGAGAGAACACAACAGATAACACAGAGGAGAGTGACAGGGAGGAAGAGGGTGGGAGAGATTATTTGGTCCGCTCCAAGGAAGGAGGAGGAAGTGAATCCGGGTGGAAGCAAGAGAGAGACAGTTTGCTGTCAGTAGAGGACGGCTTTGTGACGGTATCCAGCGGCGGAGACGAAGAGGAAGAGAGAGAGGAGGATGGAGAGGAAGAGTTTAAGGACTGTCAGGAGTTCTGGGAAGGAGCAGTTGAAAATGACAGCTCCTCACCTTTGGGCTTCAAGGGGTGTGAGGGAGAACAGGAGAGGGTAGAGGCATGGACAACAGGGAAGGTGGAGGCAGCTGACGAGGAGGAACAGGGGAGTGAAAATCAGCCAAAGTACGTCTTCTGTGTAATTGGGCAAACTTTACCTCGGTCAAGACCTGGTGATAAGTCACTGTCACAAGTTAATCAGATGGGAGTTGTTGAAAGAGACAACCCAATTCACCGTAGCGATGACGTCACACAGCAACGTCAGGATGACCAGCATTCAACACTGAGTAGAAATGATGACAACCCCATCACCAACAACCCAGACACAGAGGGCAAGAGTGACCTGCCACGAGAGGAGCGAGTCGATAAAGGAAAAACAACTGGAGTGGATATAAGGCAAAAATCCTCTTCAGAGCCTGAAGACACAGAGGCTGGAGAGGCAATAATGAGCAAAGTGGAGCACCCATATGATGAAATAGTGCAGATTAAAAGAGACTCTCGAACTGAAAAACTCCTCGTTGAATGGAGAGAGAAAAACAAAGAACGGGTCGAAAGAGGAACGGAGCAACTTTCTCCAACAAATCCCTATGCTGATTTTTTTTCTCAGGCCAATTTTGAACAAATTCAGCCCATCTTGGATGGGATGAACACTGGAGCAATGAGTCCAGAAGAGGTGGAGGCCATTCGAATCAGAATGAGTGGGGCATGGAGCATGTCAGAGGAGCCCAAGCGGCATTCCCAAGCCCCCCACCTCAAGTGGGCCAAAAATGTGGTTAGCGAGATCCTGGGACAGTCAGAGGAAGAGATTGTGGATGGACCAAAAGAAGCGGTCAAGGACGACAATCAGGAGGAGGAGGTTTCACATAAGATCCCTTTTGTTAAGATGACAACGATTGAACTGCCCTTTGAGCCAGAGCTGGAGGAGGAAGAGCCATTGGAAATGGAGGGATTGAGAGGTATGGGCCAGGGCCAAGCTGACATGCATGCTGACCAGTTAACTGCTATGCATGATGACACACCCACACACACTCATGCTGACACACTGTTAGACACAGCAGGGAAGCAGGATCACAATGTGGACCAAGAGACCGAGCCTTCCGGTCACCTTCAGCTAGAAAAGGAAGATATAGAGGTGAAAATTACTCAAGACGGGGGCGGGGAGGTTACATTATCAGAAAAAGAAGAGGAAGAAATCAGAGAAAAAGAAATGGAGATGTATTTATGTGTGAGCAACACTCTGTACAAGCCCAGCAGCTGCCCCATTCTTAATTTTGAATCCGATTCTGATTTCCTCCTTGCCCCCTCCACAGAGGGTGAGAGCCAGGAGGAGGATGACAGAATGGGTGAGAGTGAAGAGGAAAGGCAGGGAGGGGAGCCCGAGGAGAGGGGTACTGCAGGGGAGGTGGGGGAGTCGGGAGTAGGTGAAGACACGGCAGTGGAAAGCAGAGAGGGACAGGTGGAGGCAGAGAAGCAAATAGGAGCGACTCTGACCAGCACCTGCAGTTTCCGAGATCTGGGTGCCAAGGCTCGAATATGGAGGAGGGGAATCCGTAAAACCACTGAAAGAAGAAATCTTGTAGAGGTGGAAGAAGAGGAGAGTGGTGGAAGGGATCGCAGAACCAGAATATTCTCCACAACAGGTAAAGACAGAAGACTGAGGCCCGGAACACTGGGTATCTGCTCAAATCAGTGGTAAAGCTTCAAAATGGCAAATCATAACCTCACCTTTCTTTAATCAACTTTCACTTTGAATGTCTTTCTGGGTCATTATCAATCAGCACTGCGTTTCACTTTAATCATCGAATCAGATCTAAATGTTACGTGGAAGAAAAACCCCTGAACTTTTTCTTCCATCTCATATCCTCTGTGTTTCAGTTTGTGAGTTCTCTGACATCATTTGGTTTTTTTCAAAAACCACAGAACCAAAAATCGAAGGCAGACATCGGCATGTAGATATTGGCAGTGCACTGATCTGAACACATCTTTCAACTGGAATCTGCGTCAGTGTTTTGATTACAGGTGGTGGGTGGAGATCAGTGGAGGTGGAGAGAGAATGAGCTCATAGACAGAGGTTGATCCTGTTTTGAGACACAACACGAGGAGCACAAGTTCTGGAAACACTCATATCTCTTCTGTAAAGATTTTGGCAGCAGGGTTACGGAGTTATCAAACCCTGTTTATGTAATTTAGTCCCTATTTATTTATTTATTTATTTATTAGTATTTTATTTTTCATTAATTCAACCATCACTGTAGTGGTGTGAGAGACATGCTGCTCTATAATGTTTCAACCAATGGATACTTCTTCATTTCAGATGATGAGGATGATCGGAGCAAAAGCTGGGGAGAGGTGGAGCTGAGGTGAGTGAAACAATCATACACAACGCGACACACTGGACTGGTGATCATGAGTTGATTTTGATTCCAAGTCACACTACTTTTACTTCATACATGAACAGTAATGCTTTTCCTTTGCAATGATTGTGAAGCACTGTGGCTCAACTCCTGTTTTTTGTTTTAAAAGTGCTATATTAATAATTGTGACTTGACCTTACCCATGTGTTAAATGTATTCGTGGCCAGTAGCCATCCACATGCTGATTTAGTTTCCCTGATATTAGGAATGGTCTGGTTTTCTTTTTGAATCGCTCAATACAATCTTCTGTTGGCACATGAATACAAGTTTTCTGTACTAAATGGCAGTTTTCGGCAGTTTTTGACAGTTTTAGTCAATGGTTATAAAATTGTTGTTGTGATTCTCTCCCGGGACTGTAGGAATGTTTTGGACACAATCGACAGAAGGAAAAGGAATTCAAGGTTTTTCAGTGAGTATCTATTTTATTTTTGCCTCATTCATGTGATGCACCTTAAAAGTAGCATATTAACTCTCAAATCAATTCAAGCACATCCTCGTCATTCTTGCCTATTTTCAAAATGCATTGTTGCATACAACTTTTTTTGAAATAAGTTTGATTGAATCTTAAATTGCTTTTGGTTGTGTTTCTGAATAAATGACTGATTATTTTAAAGGGCTGTGTGGGTAATAGTGACGTGTATTCATCTCACATCTCCAGGAAAAACCCAACATAGTTGAGCATTTCCCTTAATACCTAAAACTGGATATGACTCACACACTTGATTCATATCCAGTTGAACACAGCCTGACCAACAGTTTTTCTCTCGATCTACACTTGTCGGCTGTTGAATCTTGGGTGACATACACACATGAAAGGAAATGTATGTGAGGTTTAATGTTTGCTCACACCACTTGTAAATTATGTTTTAAAAAACTAAATCTAAAATGGCAGCAGTTCTCTGAAGCTATGATTGATACTGCGTATGTGCTGTATACAGCATGTGTGTCTGTGCAAGCCACGGACAGGTTTCTGCAAGTTTTCATATCTCCTAACTTGAGGGAAAGACAGCTGCTGCTGTTACTTTTACATTCCAACAAGTATGTGTAAAAGGAATGTCAAATGCAAACAACTCCTTGGCTAACACTGTTCCTGTCTCTGTCTATCCTATTTTCTTAACTTCATGTATTTTCCAACCTTCATTTTCTCGTTCTCTCTCTTTCTGTCTTTCTTTCTGACTGTTTCTCTATCTCTCCTTCTCCCAGATGCTGCCCAGCTCTACCAGCAGTACAGTGAGGCGGCACAAAACTTTGAGATCCTGCGCCAGGCTCGCTCCGATGTCGTGTCTGTGTGCGAGGACAATACCTCCTCTCCAGCTACATCGCCGCCTCCTGCCCGCCGACCTCTGCCTCCCCTACCTTCTGTCCCACACCCTCACTCCTTGTCTCACACGGGCTCCATCACCAGTGTCAAAAGCTTGCCTGTTCCAGAGCCCCCAAGAAGCGAGGGCAGGCCTGCCTCGCCGCGTCTATCCATTGCACTCACACAGTCGGCCACACTGTGGCGGGACCTGCCGGGGGTCCGGGACAGCGGTGAACTGGAGGATCTCTCAGAGGACCAGAGGCGACTGCAGGAGGTATCACCTGCTCTTACTGCCCGCACGAGAGTCTAGTCTCCGCTTGTTGGCACAACATTCCTCATACAGCACGTTTCAAAGGATTTTGCCCCTGAATTTAATTGAGGCAGGAATGTTTTGCCAGTTAATTGTGTGTGCAGACCTTCACAAATTGCTGTTTAATGTTGCTTGATATTTAATATAACTAAATGGGATTTAAGAGATTCAGTCTAATCAAAATCACAACGTTCTTACCTCAATGAAATTCAGGAGAATCCTATGGCCTTACTTACAAGTCCACTTCAAGCAATATATTTTAATCTATTACATTCATTATTTATTTTTGGAACAACTTAAATTGTGTATGTTTTTATCTACAGTAAAGATTAAGCAATATAAGAAATTTCTCAGTCTGTATGTTTGCATTTGATTCACTTCCTTGTGCTTGTTTACCGCTTTCAAGTGACCAGGGCGTTGTTCCACATCAGCAGCTCTTCTGCTGTTTCATTTGATGGTGTCTTTTGGGAAACGGAATGAGCTACATGAATCAGCCTTTTGCTGTTATTACTCCCTCCCTAAAACTCCTACTAAAAGCATCCCAAAAATATCAGACTTGCCACATCTCAGAATTGCCCCCTCCACTAATAAATTTTTCACAGAAAGAGGAGTGTCTCAATCCAGAAGACGTGATTGCATAATCATGTTTCTCTGGTACTGTAGGTGTTTACTTGTAAACCTTACAACAGTTGAGCGTCTGTAGCTGGAACACTTCCACTTGTTGTGAAATTATGCCCCACCTTAGTCACATCCTTGTCAAAGTCCCCCGGCCTTAGAGAAAAACGATGACTCCTTGCTTATGAGCTATAATTTACTGTCTAGTTTTGCTTTTCATGGTTTTAAATCTTCCCTGTCCTTTGTGATTTGTGTGTTTTCAGGTGAGATTTGAAGTGGTGACCTCAGAAGCCTCCTACTGCCGGAGTTTGGACATCGTTGTTGAACACTTTGTCAAGTCGAAACAGCTGGGGGCGCTGTTGACTACTCAAGATAGAAACTGGCTGTTTTCCCGGCTGGCTGACGTTCGTGCCATCAGCCACAGGTCAGAGATGTTCCTGCTTTGCTAGAAAAAGTTCTTTATTTGAGCTAGGTGTATTTTTTTTTAACATTTAGGTAATATCTTTCAGGCTAAGTCATTCACATTCCGACATGAATAATAGTGATCAATCATGTTTTGTGCTGTGCAGATACACAAATCTGTGGAAGAAATAAGCTAAAAACAGCTCCTTTATGGTTTTGGTTTTAGTTTTTTGTCAAAGCTAGAGGAGCGTGTGGAAACGGAGATTGTGCACTTCACCGTGTGTGATATCATCGCCCGGCACTGTCAGCGCTTCAAGATGGTTTATGTGCCCTACCTCACCAACCAGTCCTATCAGGATGCGACCTACCAGAGACTCATGTAAGTCAGTTTAGTGTTTTTTCTGTTGACAGATCATTTTTGATGGAGGCTTGGTAATAGATAGCACATCATCCTCTCTCACTAATCCTATTTGCAGCAGTGAATGCGATATCCAGTTCATAAAAACTTCTTTATTATTTGTCTGTCTTTACATTCAATTCTCTTTTTCTTTCAGGAATGAGAATCCGGGGTTCAAGCGGATTGTGGAGAAATTAGAGAGGAGTCCCGTTTGTCAGAGACTTCCTCTTCGTTCCTTCCTTGTTCTTCCTTTCCAAAGGATCACAAGAATAAAGCTGCTGGTCCAGGTGTGTGTTTGTGTGTGTGCTATCTGAGGTGGTAAAGGTTGATGGTTTTACAATATGATCAGTCCTGTACCTTTTTTATCTAACCCGCACACACTTTTTCCATCTAGAACATTGTAAAGAGAACTACTCCAGGTACTGCGGAGGTGACGCAGGCCATCAGAGCTATGAAACTTCTGGAGAAGGTAAAGTAGGAGCCTCTCTTCAACTCAACATTAATTTGAAATAGTGATGTTTTTATGTTGTTGTAAAATATTGTTGATATTTTGGACTAGATAAAGAAAACTAGATCAGCTTTTCTTTCATTCACCTCTCCTTTAGCTGATCCAAGAGAGTAATGACAGCATCACGCAGATGAAAAGCATCGAGTCCCTGGTCTCTCTTAGTGCCAAGGTGGACTTTGACTGCAGGGTAAGTAATTATAACCTGGGATAATGGGAGAAAATTCTGTAACTAAATTAATCATTTCAAAAAATGATCACAACTCAAGCTCCCCTTCCTGGAGTTTTAGGTTGCCACCACAAGGGTCTTAATGAGCAGATGGAGTAAACTTAGCCATCTGGGATATGGCTCAGTTGGCATCATATGATCTATAGTCATGGGATAATATGTGGGTGAACCTTGAGTTTAGACTATTTTGTCAAACTGCTATTTCCATGGTAAAAACTGGATCTGTCACACTCACACTCTGTGTGTGTGTGTGTGTGTGTGTGTGTGTGTGTGTGTGTGTGTGTGTGTGTGTGTGTGTGTGTGTGTGTGTGTGTGTGTGTGTGTGTGTGTGTGTGTGTATGTGTGTGTGTCACAGACTCTTCCTTTGATCAGTCAGTCTCGGAGGTTGGTGCGGGAAGGACCGGTCACTGAGCTAATGGATTTCTCTCTTAAAGACAGAGAGAGGAGCGTTTACTTGCACCTATTCAATGACTACTTGTTACTTTCACTACAAAAAGAGTGAGTCAACAAACATGTTCTTTTGTAATGTGAGAATTAAGAGCCCGACCGACTATTCTCTACATTGTGTTTTCCCCATGTCTGTAGTCTTTTTTTGTCCCCTCGATCCTATCATAGTTTTTTCCCTCCACCATCTCATTTGTACTGTCACTGTCTGCTGTTTTCAGAGGGGGAAAATTCACTGTTATCGACCACTCTCCTGTATCAGACCTGCGTGTAGAGAACTGCCGTGTCAAACTTCACTCTTTACAGAAGAACCTGTTCCGGCTGCAAACATCAAACAAATCCCTGCTGCTAAGGACTGACACACAGTAAGAGACGGAGACAGAAATTGTCGTAGGGGATGTCTGTATTGTTTGTCATGTCATAAAAGTAGAAAAAGTGGCAGAAGATTTACCCATCTTTGTTTTTCTTTTACTACAGGAGTGATAAGCTACGCTGGATATCTGCTCTTTCCCGACCACATCCTGAAATAGATTTTTCTGCAGCTCAAGGTAAACTTTGTACCCTACTCTAGATGTTACAAAGTGCTGGGCACTGAAATTAAATGGCAGACAGTATGTGTAGATAGAAAACAGAGGATGTTCTAATATCACATTTAGGGGATATCATAC
Organism: Scophthalmus maximus; assembly: GCF_022379125.1. Taxonomy (NCBI): domain Eukaryota; kingdom Metazoa; phylum Chordata; class Actinopteri; order Pleuronectiformes; family Scophthalmidae; genus Scophthalmus; species Scophthalmus maximus. Next base: position 13,811,478 of record NC_061515.1, on the reverse strand, counting down.
AGTAAATATGAGTGACAATATGAAACCCTGGCATGTGCTTGCTGTTAATTGCACAAGCTGCACTGTTCTCGTCTCACCTTTTGGCTTCATGTCAAGTACCAATAAGCAAATCCCAAAATTAAGGTATATGTGCATGTTTATGTTTATGTTATGGTACACTAATGACTTGGTGTCACAAAAGAGAATTGCTCCAATGCAGATTGTGCCACACATGTGAGATGTGGCAACCCATCCAAGGCATGGTTCTTAACAGCCTGGCGTGTTTTCACTTGACCTGTCTCACCAGGGAATTATTTGCAACTCAGATCCCAGGAGAAAAGCGCTATATAAATAAAGTCCATTCACTGTCGCACTAATTCCAGCTCCTGGTAGAATCTATTTAAAATTCTGAAATTCAGACAAACTCTCTCTATGTACTGTAAGAATGATAAAGGTGTCCGCTGCAACAAAAACAACAGGAGAACAAGGAAGACGTTAGGCAAGTGTTGTCTGTGCATGCCCACACAGTCCTGAGAGGAGGTTGTATTAGGCAACATATGTGAAGACACCTCTGTGAGTAGCGGCCTTATAGAAGAATACTTTTGCTCTCTGAGCATTATAGAATATGTTGTGGTGTCTATTGACATAAATGTATAAACATTCAGTATATGACTGTTGGTTTAACCTCTTTCTTCTCCTTTCTGTGCAGATTTTCCACAGATGCAGTGTATCCGAGCGTTTGTTGGCCAGCAGCCTGATGAGCTGTCCTTAGAAAAAGCTGACATCATTCTAGTTCACCAACAGAGCAGTGACCGTAAGATCATCCAACTACCCTTTTCCATCACTCCCTTGTGTGAATTGTCATTCACCGATCCACTTTTTGATTGTTGCACAGAATAGGCATTCAGTTCCCTTGTGTTGGTTTCTTTCTTCTTCGCAGATTGGGTTGAGGGGACCAGACTGTCTGATCGGCATCGTGGATGGGTGCCCAAGTCCCATTTGGAGACCATAAGCAACTCTCGAGTTCGACAACGCAACCTGTCGGATGCGCTCAAACTTACAACCGCCACAGCTGCTGTCTGAGCAGGATGCTCAGAGTGGGACTAAACAGCGAGCCGTTCTGGATCAACTTATTTTTTAAAAGGATACGATTCTGCTTTGAACTGCTGGAAACTGGACAATGGACACTCAGCGAACCAAATGGGATTACTGTTGGAATGCATCTCAACGTAGCATCGCCTGTTTCACTCGGTGGAAAAATATATTGCCGCAGAGCAACGTATGAACTGCTGAGCGCTACCTAAGAGACATTCAACGTGTTGTGACCGTATAAATGTTAATCTGCGCCACAGACGGCCTTGTGTGTATGATACTAAACCAATGGACAGGAACCGTTAATTTTGGAAAATTATTATTTGTGCATACTGAACTGATCCTATCGATGGTTTTATGATACATGTCATCTCAAAATGTGGCCCCTACAATCATGACAGCTGGTGGAAATCGTGCAAAATGTGCAAAAAATCAGTTCAGTAACACAGTGAGGACATTTCAATAAACTCAGAATGGTGGAATAAAATCACAAGCATGCCTTATTGAGAGTTAGCTGTGTCTTATTTCCTTCATTATGAATGCTATTTTGACTATTTGTGGACATGGATGTGACAGCTTGCACATCACTGCTTGTATAGCAGTATAGTATTTTTGCGTCTGACTGCAGGAAGTGTTTACAGAACAAAGTGAGCAGTACAGACAATCATCCACGGCAAGCACGTAGCCAGGCTGAGGCGCGGCCGTGGGCGTGGCCCTACGGCCTGGTTCAGTTTCCAAGGCCTCTTATTGGTCGTATGTGACATCTCTCAGAGAAAAAAAAGGCGGTGCTCGTCTATAGATAGCAGTGACCCGACGTTCGGCTCCTCCGGACTCGTCCTATTTCGCTGTCAATCTTCACACCCGTATCTGATTGGTCGTGACTGTGATGGGCGGGGTCGGTCGTATTGTTGTTTTCGTCGAGCAGTACGAGTGGAGCTGTGGACATCTTGGAAATAGAACCCGAGTGCCTGTGCGTTACCACTACGTTTTGAGCCGCTTTTATTCGACCCCGGGGATTTCTGTCACGACAGTGAAGAACCCGAGGGACTAGTGGTGTATGTGTGAAGTTTTCCAGTTTTTAGTGGAACTTGTTCGCCTTTCGTGAAGGTATGTGAACACTGATGTGTCGTTGCTCCGTCCGCTGCAGTTGTTAGCATTACCGTTTTTATGGCCGCTTTTTTTTTGGTCACAGGTCGAGAAACCAGCCTCGGCATGTCATATTCTAGATGTGTGTGTGTGTGTGTGTGTGTGTGTGTGAGAGAGAGATGTAGTCTCAGAAAGAGAAAGAAGGCAGGTCCGCTGATCTCAGTGCTGTTGTTGTTAAAAAGTGACGTGGCCTCACTTGACGATGCCCCCGATCACCACAGCGTTGTGTCATCGTGAGCAGCCTGTGCACACTGTGCCTTTTTTATTTACATTTTTGACAAATCCTGGTATTTTACATTGTAATACAATTCATACACATTTATAATATATGTAAGATTTCTTATACATATTTTGTCAAAAGTCGAGCGGATTGGGATGTCCGATTTGGAGCCAGTGCAATAAATAACATTACGACTGCAAGTGAAAATGATGTTGATTAATCTAATCTCTTATTTTTTCATTGAACATTAAACATAGAATTTTATTTTTTTTAAATGGTAATCACAGCCAAGTGAAGCCAAAGGCGAAGTATTCAAAGTCTTTACAATAAAAAAAAATACATCGACGCAGTATTTTATCAATAAAAAAAGACCTCCCATCGAATAAACTGGATCTAGAGATTATTTTACATTTTGAATTACGGTTGTTGCTTGAAAAATTAACTAATGACTCAATTAACCCAATAGCTGCAGATTATAATTTTCCTCGTGATTGAGTAATCAATTCAGCAAAAAATTCTTTATGCTCTATTTACCTATCTATCCAAAAATGCCATAAAGTGGTTGTATTTGCACCAAGAGATGAAGCTGGTCAGTCATTAGTAAAATAATAAAAAAAATAATTTGGCAACCATATTGATAATAGTAAATCTAAGAATCTTTTTTGTTGCCTTAGAATGAGCCCTTTATATCTACCTTGTGCATCAGTCTGCCAGGATGCACCGCATCTACAGTAGCCAGGGAAGGACAAACCAAACACTGGGACTTACTGTTTCTTCCCCGAAGGCCACTAGTAGCCCCTCCTACACGCTGGGAAGGGAGGGCGAGGCGAGGGGGATTCATTTAGTTGCTGTATGTAACTTCACCAGTAGATGTAACTAAATCCTACACACTGAACCTTAAATCCGTTAACCCGTTTTAAAAGAAGAAAAATGTAGATACTACATTAATTGCCACGGAGAAATCCTTCCAATGTGCAACCCTGTCTCATTGTCTGGATAAAACCAGATATAGAGGAATATCTATTCTGGTGACAACAATAATGCAACATCTATAACACTTAACAAATGTATAGTGTCATACCACCTTCCTACCACTCAAACACTTGATTAAAAGACATCAGTATCTCATCTAGCAACAGACAATGATGTGCTCTTTAGGCTGTCGATATCACTTAATACAGTGGTTTGGCGAGGTCAGCCCCTTTCTCTTTTGTCCGCTTGGTAAATAATGCTATTTTGATGAGGAGCTTGATGTTTTCTTGTGTTGTTTGTTTCCCGGTCTTGTTTTCAGATGGGCAGTCAGTACCAGCGCTCCGTGGCACTTGAGGTGAGGAGAGCAGAGGGCGAGAGAGTTCGGGCCAAGCATCCCGATAAGATACCGGTGAGTATGGCGGCTGGCTTGTATTGTAACACCATGTTTTTTACTCTCAGTGATCTTAAGTCAGTGAGACAGGGTCGGGAAAGAATGTTTGATAATCACAATCATCGAGACTTCTATTTAATCCCAGTTCTCTAAATCAAAAACTTGACATTATGATTTCTTAAAAACATTTATATTTATCTTTTTAACTGTTTTAGTTATTCGGAATTTATTGATTTCTGTTCATATATATGCGCATGAGTATTTTGCACATGACATTTTTGTGTCTCTGTTAATGATGGTTATTTGTTTTTTGTTTAAAAAAACCAAAAAGATTATTGTGGAGAGGGCCCCAAGGTCACGAGCTCCTGAACTGGACAAGAAGAAATACCTAGTGCCCTCAGATTTAACAGGTGAAACACACACACACACACACACACACACACACACACAAGCCACATCTTCTGAAAAAGTTGATTTAAACTGCTCAATCCTCACAATTTTACAGATGTCCTTCTACCCTGGCCAATTTAATTTTTAAGCAGATGCAGTTATTCATATTTGTAATAAAAAAAGAAGAAGACAATTACATATTAGCCAATAGTAAATGAAAAAAAAAAACATACATACATTGCATAGTCAATCATGATATGAGTCCCTTAGACATTTTCTGGTTTAAAAATCCACACTTGTTTGTTTGAAATGTATCTACTGTACTACGTGACCCTCGCTGATCTCAATATGTCTCTCTTTCCCTTTTTTTTTAGTGGGCCAGTTGTGCTTCCTCATCCGTCAGCGTGTGTCTTTGAGACCAGAGGAGGCTCTCTTCTTCTTCGTCAACAACTCCCTTCCCCCATCCAGCTCCCCACTCTCTGCTGTATATGAGGTAACTGCACCCTGTCCATGCACACGTATGCACGCACGCACACACTCACACACACACACACACACACACACACACACACACACACACACGAGGATCCTCCTCAACAGACACACACATTACCAACCGGAGAACAAACATATTGATGGACATTTGATCACAGATCTCTGTCCCCTTCTGAGGCGAGTTCACAGCTACATTTTTGAGGCATATCAACTTACACACAAACACCTTTCACATTTCTACCCCCTCAAAACAACTTACCAAAAATGTCTTGCCACTGCCAGCAAGTCGTGCAAGACAAAATCTGTTGAGACAGCAGTGTTACTTCACTTTTCTTGAGCTCACAAAAAGCCTTCCAGTAACACATTTAAAAAAAAAAAAACTGGAAGTGCTGTAAAAAAAACATCAGCTTGACAAAAGTACAGTTTGTGTGTATTTTGAGCTTGTTGAAGGATATCAGAAGCTATTTTGCTTGAATAATTAATTTATCTGCAACTATCATGTTGTAAAACCAGGTTCTGTTGTGCTTATGAGCCATGTTTATGTTGTCAGTAAATACGCTTGTGATGCTAAATTGTCCCTTATCTGTTGTGTCCCAGGAGCATCATGACGAGGACCTGTTTCTCTACATGACCTACAGTAATGAGAGTGTGTATGGTGCCTGAGGGAGGACAAAAGACTAGAGGATTGACTAGAGGATAAGGCTTGTTGTATTGTTTCACACCATTATTACGACATTTAGTTTCGATAAGTAACTACAGCACACGGTGGAAGAAAGGCAGAGGGAATTAGCTGGTGGAGTTTAAGTCAGTGTTTCGGGGGTTGAGCATAATGCATTTTATTACACTTCAAGCTATGTTGATTCCTTTTGTGGTGAAAGGAAGGTGGAGAAGAACAACAATCTCATATAGAAGGAAGTATTTGAAATTATTTTGAGAGATCTCTCATTATCTTTCTCAGTCATATGTATTTAATGCAAATAGTATTTTTTTCTTTTCTTTTGTAAATTAATATGACATTTTTGTGGAAAATAAAGATGAATGGGAAAAAATTCTGATTTGTCTCTTCTCTTTCTGTAATTGTGTGTAGGACTTTTATTTATTCAAAACATAGAAATTTACGTTACTTTCACTATTCTATACCTTCTCAGATTATATAAAATGTACGTATGATGTCATACATCATCATACTAATAATACAGGGTTAGACAACTTGTACGCACAGAAGCGCATGTGTCTTAGAGGACAGACAGAGACAGAGGAGACATCCTCACGGGGAGGTGTTCTGACTTTACTAATTAGATTATTTTGAGCCATATGTGCCTGGTCACTTAAATTTGGGATCATCTGTGGGTTTTATTTATGCCTTCTTCTTTTTTTAAACCACATCTTAACACGAGTTCTGCAACAGGAGTTTCCTCTGCATCTGTCTGCGTGATTAAAAAGTTACATAACCTCATGATCAGTTGACTGGCCAAGTCTGATAGACTTGCTACGAAACTGAAAAAGATATACTAAAGAAGAGCAATGGAGATGGAAGACATCGCCACAGAGAAGGAGAGAAACATTGAGGATGAAGGAGCGAGTGAATCAATGCTGGCGGTCAAAACTGAAGGTACAAGGAATCCAAATAATTTAGGATATAAAAAAACCCATTTAATTGTAGAACATTTTTATATGACTAATATTTCGACAAAGTTTAACAAAACGATAAAATGTATGAATATTAATACAAAATTAAATTTGTTATGTTTTTCAGTTTACAGTACACTTTTCTTTTTAAAGCAAACTCACGATGTTTTAAGTGTGATGTTGAAATGTATGTGTCCGTATTTTTGTTTCACTTTAGAGGAAGCACAACCAGACGTTTACTGTAAACTGAAAAATCCAGCTGAGGACGTCTACGCAGAAGCTTATTTTGGTGAATCTCCACTTAAAAAAGGAGAAGGTACACTCTTATATTATACTTTATGTGGTTGTTTATTCACTAAACATTTGAAACAGCCAAAGATTTCAGCATGCAGGCCAGTCTGTGGAAAAATAACAACACATTTTTAACTGCTTTATTACAAAAATAAATTTCTATTTGAAGTTGAAGAACAACAAAATAATCTCGACCAAATTAGTGAATATTTTTTGTGTACACGTTTCAGGTTTAATCATTTTGTTGTCCATGCTTCCGTCTTTAAGAATTCGTTCAAACAATTATTTTCTTAAACATCTTAATGTTTTTCAGAAAAACCTATAAATCTATAAACTATAATCTATAATCATCTGTAACATGCTCATTACAGACATTATGTCTATTATTGATTGACTCTTGGGCTCCAGAGACTTTTTGAAGGACTAATTTTCGAGTTCCGTGACTGTTTCTTTCCAAACAACTTTAGAATTTAAAAAACAAACACATTTATCTTTTGTTTAGATGTTTTTATCTTTGTTTGGTGTAAGATAAACACAGAGCCATTAGGTACAATTTCAGGTTTTGAATCATTTGTTACAGCTCCAGTAGTATTTAACATCATTTACGTTAGCCATTATGACTGTTCATCCTTGCTTATATTTAACTTTTACTCAAAAGATTTTTACTGCGAGTGGGGTGAAAATATTATCTAATTCAACCCATTTAATATTTATACATACGTTTTCATCATAATAATGCTGTGCATGCACAATATTCAGTAATTTTTAAATGTCTGTAATATGTTCCAATATCAAATAAATCAATGAATTTGTCTCACAACTTCAAAAATGTATTGGAAGAAATTACAGATGCTGACTATATATATGTACATATTTTAAATTAAGATTTAATCTATGTTCTTCAGTAATAACTATTACTGAGCACCTCTGGTAATCCAGAACAGGCAAAACACGCAAACAAACAGGATAGTGAATGGAAATAATTTTAGTTATGTTTTCTGGTGTTTCAAATGTTTGCGCATTAGTTATTCTTCAAACTAATTTCATTTTAAAATATCTTGAATTCATACAGTCAAAAATAGTTGAAGTTGTGAAAAGCAAAATCTTTTTTCAGCCAAAATCTTTGTTTCACGAGGAGAAACTCTGGTCTCATTAATAAAAAATAAATGGTGGTTGAATTCAATGTAGGAGCAAAGTCATTATTATTGTTATTATTTGTATTATTCCTCTGCTTCTATTACCATGACAGATGATAATATCCACTGACATTACACAGCTTTATGAAAGTAAATACTGCAGTTCAGTATTCACCTAAAACAATTTACGTTTTGTAAAATGGTTTGTCACTAGATGTTGACAAAATGTATCTTACATTTTATGAACTTGCTCAAACATTCACACCATAGTCTGATGATTCAGTGTCATAAACTGTTACACTGTTTAACTGCACATTCTGACACGTCCTCTATTCTTAAAGTCTTTCTTTTGTCATATTGCACCAATTAAAAAGAAAGATAGACGACAATGCAATAGCACAGCATTGCAGCTTACTGTTTTGAACAACATAGGCCTTAAAATGCAAAAAGAAAAGGCCAATGAAACAGAAGCTGCATCAACACAAGTTATGATCCTGTCTGTAACTTTAATCATGGCCCTGCTGTTTTCAAGAAAATCTGTTTCTATTGAACAGATGTAAACTATTTTGAGGTCCAGATGAAAAGAGTTGACTCAAGTGATGTGTCGATTTCCTCTTGCTACAGAAGATCCTGCACTTTAACCACAGACAAACATTCCACATCAGCATTAAAAGACGACCTGTATGTTCTTTTTCTGACCTGAAACACTGACATTTCTGTCATGATTCGATATGAAATGACCTTGAGAAGGAAGCCTATCTGTTGTTTTGGAGTTCAGTGTCTACCCTCTCACATACGCTCATGCTCAAAGAGCGAGACAAAGAGAGATACAGTAAGAGCTATGCAGAGTCTAAGGACAAGTGGAGCCCTGTTCTACATGATTCATTTATAGGCATCAGTGGAGGGCACGTTTCTATGGTGACGAGACGTAGAGGGGAGGGCGCTTTGTAAAACTGCAGCGGGCAGACGTGAGTTCAGGGCAGGGAGACGGAGCAAGACGGAGTAAACAAGCTTCTTCACGAAAGACCTGGACATTTTTATCATGTATATAAAATTCTGTCGCACCTATGGTGAGGATAAGAAAGATGAAGCCAAGGAAAACTTGTCATCCCACTTATCAGTTGAACTGGAGGGGGAGAAAGGTAGGGTTTAAAAAAAAATAAAATCCTGATGCTGTCGTGTGTTGTTGTTGAAATATCTCACTAACATGATTGATTGTCTTCTCCCTCAGACAAACAGACTGAGGGAAATGCACGTCTGTACCGTGCAGGGTGTTTAATCCTCACAATAATCTGCCTCGTCCTGCTGCTGCTCGTCATTGTCCTTAGTATGAAACGTGAGTATCTGCAGCCATGGTCCTGAATTCATGTCGATGTTGTAACAACAAACCACTGCCGGCTGGATTATGTCTGTATCACTGAAGCGTATTCTGAAAGGATTGTGGCTATTATTTCAGAATCAAAAATGTATGGATCCGTCAGGATCTTGCTGCTTTTATTTTGTTTTTTTACTTCTCATAACGACAGACAATGCAGGATTACGGGTTGTGGCTGACTCCATTGCTGCTGCCTGAGGACATTATTCTTTTCCCTCACAACTCCTCCCACTCTGCTCTGATTTCTAGTCCAGTCTGGATCTGAAGTTTGCCCGGAGAGAGAGGAAACAGCAGCAGCAGCAGACAAGCAAAACCCTTCAGTTGCTCCAACCTGCGACTACGAGCAGTGCAAGTCCCAATTCTCTAACACTGAAGCCCATCGTGAGTGTAATGTCAGCAGAAAAAAAACAATGTAAAACCTTATTCGAGCCAAAAGAACATCTCAGTCAAAGAAAAACAAATTTTGTGCTCTCACTCAACTTTTGAAATGAGTTTGCTTTTACATAATTACAGTAGTTCAAATGTTATTTTTCAAGCAGAAGAAGGTGAGTGTGCTTGGTTTTAGAGAACTAGGAACATTTCAAAAAATGTAAAACTAAATTTAGCTAATTTCAATGTTATTAGTTCCTCTTAGTTCAGGATCACATAAGGGCATTCATGAATGTCTGCTTTGGAATTGTTCATGTAAACATCTAAATAGGGAAATTAGTGAACTTTTGATTTTCTTGTGTGGACATTTTCTGTCTCACAGGTTGTGGCTGCCAGCAGTGTGCAGACGGCTGGCAGATGTTTGGACGCACGTGTTTTTACCTGTCCACTATCAGGCTGAACTGGGACCAGAGCCAGAGGAACTGCACCGCTAGAGGAGGATCTTTGGCTGTCATCACCAGCCAGGGTGTTCAGGTGGAAATTAAATCACTTAAACTCATTTCATTCCCCGGTGGTAATATGCGCAGTGTATTTGTTTAACTGTGTATTGTGCCCTCTCTTCTGTAGGATTTTCTGACTAAGAAAGGGAACCTGAAATACTGGATTGGCCTGAGACGCGACGGAGATAATTGGAGCTGGGTCAGCAACAGTCCCATGCAGGAGAGGTGATTCTATTTTTTCCTCTCTATCAGACTCGTTTCTTTCCTCTTTTTTTCTTTCTTTTTTCTCGCTTTAGGACCTTGAATTTTAGATCAGTTTGTAAATAGGAGTTCATTTGTCTAAAAGTGTTGACCAATTTATACGGTGCACATTTACAATCTAATTACATCCAGTACAGCCCTGCCATAGAGTCCTCCATGCCTTCTTTTGTTGACATTGTCTGAAATGTGCAAATTCAATTATGTTTATTGCTGAGGTCATAGTGATAGGTGATGACGTACTGGGCAACTGAGTCTCTTTTTATTTACACAACTGAGGGGAGTAGAATATTAGTAACCCCCCTCAATGTTTTCAAGAAAATCTGTTTCTATTGAACAGTTGTAAACTATTTTGTTTGTATCGTTGAGGAAGTAAAGAGTTGACTCGAGCGAGGTGTTGATTTCCTCTTGCTACAGAAGATCCTGCACTTTAATCACAGACAAACATTTCAATTCAGCATCAAGACGACCTGTATGTTCTTTGTCTGACCTGAAACAATGACATTTTGTGTCATGATTCGATGTGAAATGACCTTGACAAGGACGCCTATCTGTTGTTTTGGAGTTCAGTGTCTACCCTCTCACATACGCTCATGCTCAAAGAGCGAGACAAAGAGAGATACAGTAAGACCTTGACATTGTCTGAAATGTGCAAATTCAATTATGTTTATTGCTGAGGTCATAGTGATAGGTGATGATGTACTGTGAAACTGAACATGGTTTCTCTTTTTATTAACACAACTGAGGGGAGTAGAATATTAGTAACACCCCTCAATGTATTGCACTAACACCAACACTAACTAAAATGGTTAATCAGTCCTAAAATATATAATGGAATTTGAATTATTTTGACAATTTAAACAAATACGGAACAATATTAGCTTTGTAAAGATAAATGTTATGAGAGGCCTGTTGTATTGGATTACATCAGGTTGCAGAGGTGGCCACAGGGTGATTGTAGGTATTCCTCCCAAAAAAACAGCAACAACTGTCTCCACTTCACTTAAAATGAGCAACCCCAATATTCTGTGATCAATAATTTGCTGGAATAGTCAGTGTTCTTTTTTTTTTATTGTTTGCAGATATTGGGCAGAAGATGTGTCATCAGGGGACTGTGGCTTCCTGAGCAGTGAAAGCCCAACTGAGAAGAACTGGAACAGGGCGTCCTGCCAGTTCTTCACTTACTTCATCTGTCAGGTGCAGATCTGACAGCATCATGCCTTTGACAGAAAAATCAGCAAATGCTCTGTCCATAAGCACCGACTCCTCAACAACATAATCATTTCTATTTCCACCTCACACTTGCATCAGTAGAATCCAGCAAAGAAAGATAATGACGCTTCTTACGTATTCAACAACTGTGGTAACGTTAAGTCAAATGTTTGAAAGTTATATTTTCTCGCAGCATTGTGTAGCATAATTTAGACTCTTATGTATTGCAGATGTTGCTTGTAAGTACCAATCAGGGTGTTTCATTCTTACTGTATGATTCCATATACTGCTGTATGACTTTTTAACAAATACTATAGAGGCCAGTGATTTTGTTTTAACAGGGTTTTATTTTCATATGAAAACACTTATACATCTACCTAACAAGTTGAATGTCTATATTTCTATTTGTTCTAGCTTAGTATATACAATATTACTGCTACACATTTTTTATATTGCTTTAAAAATAACACAACTCTTTTCTATAGCATAATACTGCAGGAATAATTGCACTGTTGACTAAAAAGAAGAATTTAGATCGTTCTTCAGTGAAATTCATCACCACTTTAAAGTCAACTTCATATATTCAGAACTGTGCGACGATGGACGGCCTCAGAAAACACACCCCATGCTCAGGCAGACCCTCATTCTAAACATGTTTAATGTCCTGGTCCTCCTCTGGCTCCTCCTGCTCCATCTCCAAACCCAAAGCGCTGTGGCGAATCATCTGCCAACCAGTCAGAGACTTCCTGTTGACAAACCCACCTCTGTTTTTGGGTCGGAGCTTCGGGTTCTCCAAGCTCGACCCCTTAATTGTGTCAGTCTTCTCCATTCCCTCCTTTTCCTCCTCCTTGGAGAAGGCTTTGACGTAGCGTCGCATCTTGTGCAACATTGAGTCATTTCTGTCCTCAACCCTGCAGAGGATGGAGTAAACGCTGAAAACTATTATTGAAATTAGGCGTAACATTTCCTGTGAACCCTCAGTTGTCCTCATCAAGTATTTTCCCCTGACCACAAACTACGTGGCCTTTAATGCCCGGCAGCTTTAGGTCATGTTGTGCTTTGAGTCAGAGCCACAACTCTCACTCAACTCTTTTTACTGACACAGTGCTGTTATTATCACCCCTACCCAACCTCTGTACTGACCACACACATCGACTTTAAAGATTTGATTTATGTTGATCTTCTCATCGAACCCTCAGCAAGTGCAAATAGCCTATGTGTATTTCCCACAATGCTGTAGTACCTATATGCAGGTAATAGTAGGCTGTAGGCTAAGAGAAGAATTGTGCTTCTTAATCACAGCACAACATGACATTTGGCTGCAAGAGCATGACAGGCTACGTAGGCTGTGGTCAGTGGACACACTTGTGTCTCCCTGTGTGATTATTTTGAGTGAAAATAGTAAGGCTAAAAAAAGGTTTACTGCATGTCACTGCAGTTCACTGTGATGTCACCTTTGTTATGTAACTTTCTGCTACGTAAGAGTGTTTTTTATTTGTGTGGAATTTTTTCTTTTCTTACCTGAGATACCAGCGCTCCTTAAGGCCGTAGTCGAGCCCACAAACCCCGAGCCGAGGCCACAGCCAGCGTGGCAGCCTCCTCTCCAGCATCAAAGTTGTGGCCACTACCTGCACATCAATAAAGCTCCTACTATGACACAGCAATGCACAGGGACATGGTTTGACATTTGTATTCGTGCCTTTGGCTGCATTCTTTGCAGCCTTTCAGTGCATTTGTGTGTGTTACCTGTGTTCTCCAAAGCTCATCTCTCTCCTGCGCCACCCTCCAGTGTGTGTCACTCATCATGGCTATCAGTAGATTTAGCAGCAAGATGTAGGAGACCACAGAGAAGGCACAGTGTATCACATGGACGATGGGGGGAGTAGTGATGGTATGCTCCACAGGCAGATCGATGAGGCCTACACTGAGCTCAAACTGGGAGAAGAGAGTGATGGGAAAGGAGCGATATGCAGGAATGGAATCAGGCTCCTGGGTCATATACACCATCCACAGGGCTGAGAAGGAAAATCAAAGAAAAGGATAAAATCTACATTGCTGGAAAAACCAAAAAAATGAACAAAAGCGTTGTGAGAATTATAGGTTTGTTCTTGTTTCGTAGCATATACTCACAGGTGGAAAAACCAATGAGCACAATGAGAGTCAGCCACATAAACTTTGTCAGGTCTCCAAATATAATCTAGAAGGAAATGAGACAGATACTGTAGTGCAGGCTGAAAACACAAATGGGTGAACATCAGAAACAGGTAGGCTACTATGTTTCTTCATGAACCCCTAGAGCATCTGTCTCTGTGTCTGTGTCTGGGTCCTGGGCTTTTTCCTGTCGCCTACCTTCTGTATCATGATGACGTAAGGGCCGAGCATTTCAAAACCCCGAGCAAAGAACATGACGTTGCACCATCCCAGAACCAAACACACTGCCATCACCACGGCTTCTCCCTGCACCTCGCAGGCTCTGAACACACACAGCAGCACCACCAAGCAGGCGTAGCTGATACTGGCCAGAACAACACAAACGGCAGAAAGGTTACATGATATTTCAGAATAGTATGTTTCACTTTAATGCTCAGACGTGTTTGTACTTACAGGATGACGTGGAAGGGGCCTCCCAGTGCTGTCTGGCCAAAGTAGCGCTTTGCTCCCACTCTCAGTATATCAGGGATCTGTTGGGCAGAGGAAAACATATATGTGTATATGCATGTATATCTACATCAATTGCACGGTTATATTAAACATGTGTGAAGATGAAGCATGTGTCATAGATTCACCTCCAGCAACAGGATGGCGAAAGCTCCCAGAACACTGATGATTTCCCCTGCCAGCCGCAGATTGTCCTCATATGTCACATAACTCTCCTGACACATGAAAAGAGGAAATGAAGTTTGTATTAATAATAAATGGGAAATTTTGTCTTAGACCATTGGTTTTAGACTGCACGAGATGTGCAGATGCACAGTAAAAAAAATAGTTTCATCTTCCGTTTTTTTTGTTTAGAATAGCATTTTTTTTTTCAAGAAGTCATAAAAGTCATATCATGAACTCCAACACACATTAAATGTTTTTTCTGGATCCGGACGGAAACCTCAGTTTCATCATCTGTTTTTTTTGTTTAGAATAGCATATCTTTTACGAGGTAATAAAAGTCATATCATTAACTCCAACACACATTAAGTGTTTTCTGGATCCGGATGGTTTTGTCCATCTCTGACTTTGTGTAGTTCTCCGGAATGTCCTTCAGGGGGCGATACACACAACACAGTGTGAAAATCACGATGTACAGTAGATACAGAAACAGCAGCAGCCTGACATAAGAGAGTGAGAGAGAGAGAAAACAGTGTCAACACAAGACTGAACATGAACACAGTTGATATATTTCACTTTAGTAACTGATATCAAACTTTACCTGAAGTAATGTTTTCCATACAGGTTCCACTTCAGACTGACCAGCTGCCTCACAGGGGTCACCTCCAGTATCCTCCTCGCCTGGACAAGAGAAAAAAGTGTCTTAATTTCTACTCAACATCAGACCAAAGATAATTTCTGACAAAGTAGCCTTGAATTTTTACCCTAAATACTGTCGCCTATATCTGGGGAGATCAAGACGTACCTCTCTCTCGTGGCTGCCCACAATAAGCTCCAGCACTGACATGTTGTCGGCCCATGAGTCAATCTCTGTCAGGTCATACAGGTTCGAGGTCAAAGGGCCCAGACTCCACTGGACTACACGTCTTTTATTGACCAGGTGCTGAAATGCCTGAGAGAGACAGGTGGAGTCACAGCAGTGAGGACATGAGGGTGAAATAATCTGCTTCACCTTTCCATGTTGGGTTTTTCACCCCGTGAGATTTCCCTGGCTTGTACGCACCACAATGTTTCCCTCTTTGGCAGCCAGTTTAAAAGGTGTAAGGCCTCGGTAGTTGGGCACCATGTCGAGTGGCACCAACAGGTCCAGCTCTGCGTCGTGTGCCATAATCAGGTCAATGACCTGGCATGCAATCATCTTGTTGGGCTGCAGAACCAAAATGTGAACCACGGTGTTGCCTATAGGGAGAGGACAAGGAGGAAAAACAAGGGCGCGTAGACGGGAGGTACAAGAGGAGGAAACAGAAAGACATTAATAATTAAAAGAGCAGACAGATTCACAGATGTGAAAATCATACGGTATGTTCTCTTACTCTCCAACGAGAGGCAACATTTTATACCTCGGTAATCCTGGACCCTGGTGCTGGCCCCTGCCTCGATCACCATGGAGATGATTTCCTCGTTACCGGCGCACACAGCAAAAGACAGGATGTGTTCACCTGTTAACCAAATGTACATTTTGTAAAACACCAGAAAATAAACATACATTACATTTATTTTGTAAATGCTTTTGGTCCAAACCATATACTGTACACACACAGCCGCCACAAACATTTTTGGCTCACTCATGATGACGTACCATAGTATATGAGTCCTCCTATCCTCTTCCTGAAGTACAAGCCGGTGACTCGAGGGGTAACCACATCACCACCTCGACTAATGAGGTGATGGACCAGATTGGTGTTCTGATTCACCACAGCGATGTGCAGAGGAGTGACACCTGAGACAGAGCAGAGATAAACCGTATACATCAGTCCACTGTGACTGAACTGCTTCTAATCTCACCACTTTCACCTGTCGTGTCAGTGAGGCCAAAGTTAAACAAGCAACATTGGTCTTACTCAGCTGTTAGCAGTGGCGTCCGATTTAAAATCATTTACAGGCAAATCATTGAATAAAAGTAGCAGTACCATGCCATAAAAATATTACTTTAGTAAATGTACTTAGTAACTTTCCACCACTGATTGTAACCCAACATTGCCTTGTAGCTGTGTGGATTACATGTATTAGATGAGATTAGCGTGCTAGTATCGTTGAGACATTCATAATGTGCAATAAATATATTTTGCAGTTTTTCTTACACAAAATGTACAGGTATGTGATCTGTCTAAAATCTTGAATGCAACTACTGTATTTACATCAAATGTTGTTGTGATTCAGAAAAACAAAACTATGCAGCACATCCATACTTGTGGCTTAAACGATTAATAAGACTGGTACGAAAATGCAAGGGAGTGAATGGTTTAAACTGTCCATGTTACTTATCTCAGTCTATCTCTTCTATTCTATATCATTTGCTGAATTTAACAACCGGTAACATTGAGCAATGACATTTCAGCTACACGATCGAATGTTTGTGCTCGTGTGTGTGACAATGAGTTCGTAAATCTCGACCTTGGAACAGCTCAGAGGTCATGGGCTCGTTGATGAGTTCAGGAGCTCCGTCCATCAGGGCCACAGCCGCCTCCAGGTTGTCATTCATCACGGCAACATGAAGCGCTGTCTCCCCAAGAGCACCTGGACGAGAACATTTGAGCTTCGTAAACTCACAACCAACACTGTACTACACTGAAGCAAGAGCACAGTGATGTTTAAATTCACATTTAATCCTCACCCCTCTCAAAGATGTTAGTGGATGCAAAGCTTAGCAGTTTCTTGATGCAACCTACACTGTTCTTTTTAGACGCATAGAAGAGAGGAATGTCATTTATGCTGAGGGAAGAAAAACAGAAGAAAAGCACCAAGTTAAAGTAAGTTGTCTTGAAACCTGCATATCATTAATTCTCTGATTCTGTATCTGATACGAGTTTCTTACTATTTGGTGTGGAGCAGAAACGTCTCATCCAACATCTCGTTCCATCCTTTCTTGTTCTGAAGGCGAAACCTCAGCTGACTCCACCAGTGGTTGAGCTCACTCGGAGCAGATCTGGCCAGAGACGGAGACATTGACCCCGGATGTTTGACTGCAAGAGGAACATTGAGTATGATGAACAAGCACAAATCGAGTGGAAGAAAAAAAAAGACATATTTTGCTTATTTGTATTCTTTGTTTTCAAAATAGAATACAATAAATCCAATTGACAAAGACGAAGAAAGTTTCTCAGTCTTACCCTTAAACAATAGAAGTGCTGCTCCTCAAACTCTGGTGATACTCAGACATTACACTGTCCAAATTGGACACAACACCTATGAAATGTCCCTGAGGAGAAGTGAAATCCCGGTGACATGACCATTATATATAACCCAGCCATGAGGGAGGAGACACGTGGAGGGCCTGAGAATGAATGGGTGGAGAGGGAGGATGAGTGAACAGCAGACAGGTAAGTCAGTGAGAGTGAGGCGGTAATGAGCAGCTAGACTTTCACCGCAGATCAGGAGTCCCGCAGGGAAAGTTGTGCTTTAAGGTTCAATTCACCGTCGCACCAGCAAGTCCTTTATCATGCTTTTATGAAATTGTTGGCTCGCATCGGTCACCTTCAAAGTAAAGTTGCAAGAGTCCAGTCCCTAATCCCATTGCATCTCTGTTATCACAGGCCCGTCTGCATTCCTCCCCCTGCTGCCACCAAAACCTGCATGGCCACTATCACATTTTTTGCAGCATCATGACAATCAACACATAGCCATCATTGTTTCTGGTGATCCTTTTAGAAACCTGTTTGGAAATTGCAAGCATGTACAGTATGTCTGAACGCTGGTTTGTAATTTAAACCAGATGGATTGGAGGAATGACCCTCCGTGAAAAATGACTTTATTGTTGTTCTATTATTGGGAGTGAATCTGGGATTATTTGTTGGATTATTTTGGTGTATGACTTTCCAACATGTTACATCTTGCACACACACACATAGGAAACTCGTTTCATTCACAATGATATAACTTGTTGAGCACCATTGATGTGTCAACAGGAACGATCACAAACATGGTAATTGCCACAGCACAAAGACCATAATGATCATTCAGAGGCTGGCAACATCGTGTCCGATGAGGGCATCTCACTTAGTCAGAAGGCAGGAAACAAAGCTAATGCCACATTTGGTTTTATGAAATTATAATTTTTCATGCAAGAAGTAACTGACATGGAATCACAGATTTATTTTCCATACAGATAAATCATTTGTAAACTGCTGAATCAGTCGCCTTTTCCATATGTTTCTGCTCATCCCAGTTGTAGTATGCAGGTATTTTGCTGCACCATTTATAGGTCGTGACTAACCAGCCGGTTAACCGCAGGATAAACAGGGTTTAGGGAGACTCTATAGGACGTCCCGGTAATGGCTGCCGATGTGGCAGTCATTTAGTATTGTGGAGATAATAGCTGTTTACCAGACGGACTACACCATCTTTAAGTAGTGTCATGAAAAACAGTGGTTTCCAGTCTGTTAATGTCTTTATAAAGGAACAATAACACCATAAAAACAAGATCTTGTGGTTGGCGTGTCCACTGTTTCTGAACATACGTATACCTGCAACTCTTTCACAACACCATGTTAATATATGTTGGGACACAACAGCAAACAATTATTATAGACAGCCTTCATATATTTATGACATTTGTGACTCCACACTACAGAGCACAATATTCATTATTAAAACAAAAGCATCAGGTTTACTGATTGGACTGCAGTCATTTTAAAAGATAATATCAAGTCTTTATTGCTTCATCTTTAAATGTCAAATATTCCCAT
Source organism: Scophthalmus maximus (assembly GCF_022379125.1). Classification (NCBI taxonomy): domain Eukaryota; kingdom Metazoa; phylum Chordata; class Actinopteri; order Pleuronectiformes; family Scophthalmidae; genus Scophthalmus; species Scophthalmus maximus. The sequence goes on along the minus strand of NC_061515.1, from coordinate 13,792,458 downwards.
TGTTCTATCTCAATGTCTATTTAAACACATTTAAAGTGACAGTAAATTCGATACTGTGATATCTTCTTCTATCATCTCTGACTGGAGAACAAAAATGGAAACGTTAAATGTCCTTGTCTGTAATTCTCATATTTCACTGTAATTCTCCATGAGATGTCTTCAGTGGTGATAATGGTAAGGAATTCATACTTGAGTAAAATCACCAATGTACAGTGGTGTAAAGTACATTTACTCAACTTCTGTATTTGAGATGCTTGTACTTTTTGTGGGTTTTTACATTTCCTTCTATTTTAAACTTCTATTCTATACTCCACTGGATTCAGGGGGAAACAGTGTTCGGCAGTGTTTACTGCTGTTTACCTGACATCTGAAGTCACTGGTTATTGTACATACAAAACATATGATCATTCATTTTGTATATAAGCTACTGATGGGTACCTTAATTCATAGCACATCACATTTTTTTGTATGAAAAATCATAATCTGCAAACTGGTGCACAAGTTTTATACTTGAGTAAATGTAGTTAATTACTTTCCACCACTGGATATTCCCTGTGTTCTGAGTATTTGTAAAAATGACCCAGCAGAGGCATTGGGACAATGTGAGGACCAGTCACCACACTCTGACATCCAGGGAGATGCACCACGGAGAGAGAGAGTGAGATCCGACATGCAGAATAAATGTGAGGGTTTGTGTGAGCGGTCCGTGCGCTCAGTGCAGATCTGCTCTGATATCAGCGGGACAATGCGGGAAACCAGTCTCTGCAGTTTGACAGCTGCTGATCCCAGCAGATGGCAAACTGTGATTTGACTCAAACCTGCTGATCTGTGGAACATGAGAACCACGGAGTTCACTCTTCAACAAGGTGAAGGTGACATCATGTCATCAAGGTGAATACACTGTCAGCTGCATTAAAGCTGGTGTAAGCATCAGGAAACATCCTCGTATAGAGAATAAGGTGACACAGATAAATATGACAGGCAGGACTAGACTTTGCATGATTTTATGGTTTGCATGCATGAACCAGTTTTGTGAACATTGTGAATTCTATGTTGCATGTTGGATTGGATGTTTGCAGATTTTCGCAATTTTTTTCCAGCAACCATCAGGCCACATTAGACACTGCATGTCAATCATAATATGCACTCTACAGAGTGAGATGTCATCCATTCAGTGCTGAAAATATAATGCAAGATATGCAGTGGATGGTACAATTTTCACACTTTGGTCCAGACTGATATGTCATCAACGCTTAGATGGTCTGCCATGAAACTGCGTGTTTGTGGTTTTCCAGAGGATAAATCCCCCTGACAGTGGTGATCCTGTGACCTTCCACTGTCAAGGATTGACAAAAGACAAAAGACAACACATGGGTTGTAACTAAAAATTATTTTAAAGAAATTTAAAAAACGGAAATTTAGATATAGATATTAAAATACAACCAAACCCAAACAGCGAGGAAGCCAGGGTGAATACCACCAGCTTATATAATGCAGTCAGACCAAGTGATGTGAATCTCCATGACGACCGAGCTCCTCCCACCAGGCTCCTGCAGGGAGAGGCCGCCTCAGAGAGGCTTGTCACATCATCCACCACCACCTTCGAGGTTTTGAGTGAAATTTGGATGGAGGGCGACGACATTCGGAACGGAAGTTTTTCCCTCAGGATGAATCAAGCGCCATCGCCTGGTCCAAATGTTATATATACTAATGCGCTGCACTCAGAAGGTTGACATCTTGACATGCTTCACAGAGCTGTTAGTGTAGCTGTAGACTTACCTTTGAGATATGTTATATCTTTATGTTTTTGTTTCGTTTAGTGTGTGTGTGAGGGCTTTTGGTCCTATGTTATGTGTTTCTTTCATTTCTTGTTAAGTGGCTGGCACTGACTTGCACACGTTGACCTACGCTAGAGCTTGTTTCCTTGAGTTTGTGTATTTTATTTCAGGCCAGGTTATTGGCAGGTAAAAACTAACTTATATTAATTTATAGATTTGGATACATAACACGTTGTAAGACAAGAAACAGATGTGTTTTAAATAAAATCATATCATTTATTTTACAAATTTTCACAATTATGGAATAGTGGTGTACACTAACAGCTAATAATGTGTGTAGCCTGACACACTTGTGTCTCTCTCTCTCTCTCTCTCACAAACACACACATACACACGCACACACACTACGGCATACAAAAGACACAGACACACAGGTACATACAGGTACATACTTACAAAGCATTTTGCCTCCTTCCTTCAAGTGTAAATCAGATCAGATTTTGTCCATCTTTCCCTTTTCACACATTCACAATGCTTCAATGACTCAGTGTCTTTACTCTGGTAATCAAACAAGAAGAGGTGGAGTGTGAAATGTACACATATAGGTGAGTGCTGTTCAGTTCTGTCCTCATCACAGATTGGACGTAGTGTTTGCAGCTGAGGTGACATTTTGTAGCGTTCAACGGCACATATGCAAAGCCCGACAGTGACAGTGATTCATACAAACACGGCTGCTCTCAGACCATGGATATGTCTTGTAGACAGGGAAAAGAATATCTTTTTTGTTTTCCCAAATTCATTGCAACTATTCATACTATTCATACTGCCTTGGACTGGTGGTTTACAGCATTTTGCTCAGACACTGAGCAAATTATGAATTCTTCTGGAAGCTAATGGTGAGACCTTATGAGGCAAACCATAGGCTGCTAGGTAGCACACTGTTTTCTGCTTTTAGCATTGGGTGTTTGAAGTAGAGAGGAAACGATAAAACCTTACAAACAACTCAAATATTAGACAAAAAGGCTTTGATTGTCTTCACGCAATTCTTTGTGAGGAGAAATCTCCATAAGTATTTTAACAAAAAATATTTTCATACTTTTACTGTACTCAATGAGGGTGGGGGCATGGGGAGATGGACTAGGGAAAGTAGTGGAAGAGAAGGTGAAAGGTAGGACTGCAGATGGGTGGGGAGAGAAGGCAGACAACAGCAAAGTGAAAACTAGTGAAAAACATAGAGGATTCTTTAAAGTCCTCGTTCTCATTTGCAACCCCCTGACCTCACTTTGACCTGGACTCCAGCCATCACAGATCATCTCTCTTCTTTTATTTGTCTCGAGTGACTGGCGGGAAAAGTCCGGTCCTGCCTTTCCACCCCCTCTGGTTGTAGTGTCAGTTTTTTATCAGAATACACAGCGGCACAATACGCAGATTCTCTCTTTGTTAGGGCTCAAAATGTGCTCTGTGAACATAAGCGTGCTGCAGAAACCAGACACAACAAGCAGAGGAGAGTGAAAACCATAGAAATCCATGGCACAGGTTGTTCCGTCGGTGGATTTCACACCTCCACCTGCCCCTGTGTCAGATGGGCCCGGAGCTGCTGGGCCGCGGTGACGATCTTCCTCTGGTGTCCCAGGAGGTTCACCCCGAGATGCTGGACATCACTAAAGGAGAGAGCAGATGAACGGGAGAGTTTACTTCAACACTGCAGCTTGTCACGCCCTCTAATTAATATTTTACAGGACAAAACTGTTGGTTTTATGTTTTTGTCTAATGCATTTAATTGATTGCCATTTTATCCTTGTGATTTTTATGAACAGTGTTGCTTATGGTCAATTTATATATATATATATATATATATATATATATATATATATATATATATATATATTATAAAACATTTCACTTAAATACCCGTAAAATTAAATAATTTCGGTTGTTGCATTTACTTTGCTGGACTTTGTACACTCATGCATCAACAAGTATGTAAATACTATGTACTGAAAAAAGGAAATTGCTTTCCAACTGAAAAAAATTATTGCACTTGGTATCAAACAACTGAATTGAGTCTTTTCAAACTAAAGTCATGAATTTTCTAAACTTGATAACTTCAATTGAAGTATTGGTTGGTAAACAAATTTTGTCACGGTGACACTGTTTCTAAATGACCTAACATATATTTTTGTTTTTGTTTCATGGGCAGCCACCAGATCAGTGATCACTGTTGTCTACAAATAAGTGGACAATACATAGTAAAGTAATCGAAAACATGAACCCTACTTTTTTTTCAGAATTTTCTAAAGCAATAACCTGTTTGACAGCTTCATATTCTCGAGGTAGCCATTGGTTCCAGGTCATACCAGAGTCTTTTGTAAAAATCAACGTTCAGATACACTTGAAACTTGCCAATGATAGATCACCAATCACAGTCAACACTGACATTTTCTTCTGTAATAACTGTCTATACTCACTCCATGGTGAGCTTGCTGACTCTGTCTAAATCGTCCAGATGTGCCCGGTCAAACTCATCCTGATATCTTTCCATCCTCAACGCCTTCAGCCAATCACTGACTGTCGCCACTGCTGATAAGTCTGTGGGGGTGGGGCTGAGCAGTGTCTGAGAACAGCTTCTGTAATGCGGGGAAATGACAAACATGAGCGCATGAGAATCCATAAGAAATAGCAGATTGCACATCACCTGCTGCCTCTGATATGTTTGTCACGTGTGTGCCGCCTCACCGAGTTGGCTCCGTCTTGAGGGTGGCGGGGTGCCTGATGAGCCGATCCAAGGAGGACAGGAGGGAGTCGAAGGCTGGACGGTCCCCTCGATCTGCCTGCCAGCACTGAAGCATGAGAGAGTGGAGGGCAGGGGGGCAGCTGTGGGGGGCAGGGAGACGGTACTGGTCTGCCACTGCCTTCATCACCTGCAAAGAGAAGGAGAGAAAGAGAAGTAGGGCAGATGGTGTGAGGAGTCTCGTGTAATTGCCTTACATAGAAGGGCACAGACCACTGAGGGCCTGTAAGAGTGACTAAGAGAAAATTATGCAAATTCCAGCTTCCTGGCATTTTCAATATGTCTGAGGAATAAAGAAGATGGGGCAATGATAAAACACATTTACTTAAGTAGTTGTCTTCAATTTTTAAGCACTGCTGCTTTCCTTTTTTCATTTTATTTCTTAAAAAAAGGTTTTTAATGTTTAAATTACATTTTTAAATCCACTAGACGTCAGAGAGAAATATATATTTAATACCACTTTGTTAATGTAAGGGTTGCTTTGCAGAATAAGGTTTTTACTTGTAAGACAAGCTCCTAACACAAAATGTACAACATTAGCTGGTAAGACAGAGAGGAAGGACTTTTCCTGTCGTGGTTAATTTTGTACCTGAGTTAAAGCTGTGAGTGCATCTCCATCACTAATTTATTATGGCTTCTCTTGCTCAGGATAAATTCTCTTTCATACTCACTTCTTGATTGCTCATGTCCCAGTAGGGGCGCTCTCCGTATGACATAACTTCCCACATAAGTATGCCGAAGCTCCAGGCATCACTGGCCGAGCTGAACTTGCGATGCTGAAAAGCTTCTGGCGCTGTCCACCTCACAGGAATCTTACTGCCCTGATGGAGGGCAACAGAGGGCAATGACAGAAGCAGTCAAGCGGACATTGATAAAAACCAAAACCAAACGAAAGACAACTTCCCTTTCCCAGAACGTACCAATGAGGCAGTGTACGTAGGTATGTTGTGGTCCAGGCCCCTCATGAGTCGGGACAGGCCAAAGTCAGACACCTTACAGACCAGGTTGGAGTTGACCAGCACGTTTCTGGCTGCCAGGTCACGGTGGACAAAGTTTCTCTCAGAGAGGTAACGCATCCCTGCACCAACTCCCCTGAGCATGCCAACAAGCTGGAGGATGCTGAACTGGCCCTCGTTCTCCTGAAAGATTTAAGATGGCGGGACAGAGGCAGCAAAAGAGATTTTTTGCGGGAGTTATAATTAAAAAAAACATGTGCAGTCACCAGCAACATAGGGCATAGGTGTAAAATGTTGACAATGCTCACCCTGAGGAATGCGTCCAGTGGTCCGTTCTCCATGAACTCAGTTATGATCCTCTCCGGAGGGCTGTGAGTGACAACGCCTTCCAGCTTCAGCACGTTGGGGTGGTCAAACTGGCCCAGGACCCCTGCTTCACTCAGGAACATCCCCCTCTCCCTGTCAGACGCCCCCCAGCGAAGCGTCTTCACCGCTACCAGCACCTCCCTGCGACCCAGCGGACGGTAACGACCTCGGGACACCTCACCAAACTGAGCTGGTGTGGAGAGGAGGTGCAACAGATTACACTGTGCGGACAGTTAACACAAGAATACAATGAGATTGAAAAGACAGAGCTTCAGGCCTACCTGGACCAATCACCTCCTCGATCTTGAGGTGAGCGGGATCTATCTCACGGGCAAACTCTTTGACGGCCTCACTGGGGTCCTCGTAGGTGGACGGGTCCACATAATACTTTACTCCACCTGGAATCGAAATGTTTCCATTTTAGAACTAAGTTTTTACTCCTTCATCTTCAACGTTCCAAAACTTATTCACTATCATGCCATTAGTTTGGGATGAAATTTTATCACACAGGGAAAGATCCTGTACACCACATCCGAACTTCTAATTTGTCAAATTAACCAAATTAATAATTATTTCATGAAACATGGAAAGTGAAGTTCTAAAATAAGCTCTATTTCATTTATTCAGAAAAATATTCAGCCATTTTTGCCTTATGTGGGTGAAATAGAACATGAATTAGTTATATCCATTCTCACCTCGGTTACTGATGTATCTCTGGAGTCTGTCGCTGTATGGGCTCTCCCTCCTCTTACTGTCATGTAAAATAATTGTGTGAACATGCATGTTATCAAGCGCTCTACGTCACACGTCTGATCTTAAGCGTAGATTCACCACTTACCTGCGAAATACCACCACAACCACAATCGCTGCCACAACAAGAAGAAATGCCGCCCCACCCATCACCGAACCGACCAGCAGAGGAAGACGATTCTGGATCTGCTGTGAGTGTTCTTCTGAGGGAGAGAAAGTGAGGAGTCTTATCAGCTGTTACGTGTGTCACGATAAGGCCGTCAACTGTGCGATCTTGAAGTTGTGTGCAAAATGTCATTGACTCGGTGTCGTACCCAGAGGCAGTGTGGTGAAGTAGATGGTGTTGCTGTAGGGGCCGTAGCCTCGTTCATTCCGAGCTCGGATCTGGAAGCCGTAGATGGAGCCGGGAATCAGAGAGTTGATGGTCACAGTGTTGGTCTCACTGTACACACTCACGGCACTGTCCACATCTGAACCCTGAGCGACACAGAGGACGGACATCTCGGTGACTCTTGTTCTGTGTTTGTGAGTGCGTCCACTGAAGGTGTGCGACTTTTCACTGATTGTACCTTGTCGAAATATCTGAGTTGGTACTCCAGGATGTCACCGTTGGGTCGGTCTGGCTGAGGCCATGACAGAGTGATGGAGTCTGGGGCTCGGCTTAGCTGGTGCATCATGGGAACAGTACTGGGAACTGTGGGGGACAACAGATGATTGATGTACTGTGACCAGTGGGGGGCAGTGTTATAGAGCCTGTGGAGGATATTTAAATTGCAGCAGGAGTTTTTATGGAGCACCAAGCTGGATCTAGTTACGA
>NC_061515.1:13717500-13780000 GCF_022379125.1 Scophthalmus maximus | reverse complement strand
TATTTGCTATTCTTCGGCTGCTGGTTCGGTGACGGTTGGTCGTAGAGTGACAAGAAACTTTCTTATGAAATGTAGCTTGTGTTGTATACATTAAACATCGTGATCGTCATAATCATCGTGGACATGTACAGTTATCATATGCGATATGCTAATTGTGTTTGTTAGGTGTTTTTGTGAATTGTGTTTTGTCTAGATTAAAAAGGTTGTTAAGGGCGTATAGCCGAGCTTCTCCGCGTTCTGTGCATACGTGCATTTTGTGCATACGCTGTAATTTTAACCAGGGGCCAACAAGTGCTTGGCCACTGTTCTTACAATTTCATTAGATGCTAGACGCATTGTTTGTCGCATTGGTGATAAAGCTGAATCGGATCTGATGCATTTACCTGGGGAGTTCATGGTAGTGACATCTATGAGTAATGGGAGGAAACCAGCAATGGATAGATAGACAGATGGATACTGATATGGGAAAAGGGATTCATTTGGCAAAGGTTACATGCAAACCAAATTAAATGATGCTGTAACTGTACAGAGTACAATTGAAAACAACAAAAAAAAAAATTTGGAAGGGATAAACAAATGAACTAAAAATTTTTTTTACAGTGGGGTGAGTAATCTGACGTTAACATAATACTTTGGTATGTAGATCACTGACCCAATTTCCCTCTTTCTCTCTTCCTCTTTTATGCACTCATTCCTTCTTTTGGCTCCCAGCATAATCTCTCTCTCCCCCTCTCTCGCTCTCTCTCTCTCTCTCTCTCTCTTACACACACACACACACACACACACACATGCTCGGTCACAGATGCGACCACACAAGAGGTGAGGTGGGTACACATGGTTCTGTAATACCTTTTCCCTGCGCCCTTCCATCCTTTGTTTTTCCTACATCGTGTCATCCAGGGAAGCCTGGAATCAGACCGACACTGAATCACATGTGCTCTATTATCATCTATTTCATCTCTGCTATTTATAAGCTTCAACAGCGCACATATGTAGGCACCAACAAAAACTCATTTGTTGGATCTACTCACATAAGCAAGTTGCTCTTCACAAGCCATGAAAAATACATCTCGAAAACGGAAGCTGAACTTTATTTAAACAGTGCATAATGTTGAATCCAACAGCATATTTTAGACAAATCCCACGTGTTTACAAAAAGCCTGCATATTTAATGTAACAAGTTTACTAATGTTTGATGGACGAATGAAAAGAATAACTACAGTATGTGCAGAAAAAATAAACCCTCCACCTACAATCAGGAGGTTAACTGATGAAAATGATCCTAATTGTAATTGGAGGGGTAATTTATGTGTTTGTACAGTGTATATATAGGCTGTTTTTCTTTCACATGCCTGACTAAGAGCTTACCTCATTAAACTTGAGAGATTTTCCAATTTTCAGTGTAGGGACTACTTCTCTTTATCCTCTGTAAGCTGCTTTTGTCCTGCACCTTCCCATCTGGGCTTTGGTGAGTACACTGCTCACCTTTTCTTTTTTTAGAAAATTCTTCATGTTACTGACAATAGATTAAAATCAAGCCATAGCCGCCACGAGGAGCATACGATTATGTGCCCATTTTCTAGGACTTGTGAGGACATGAGGATGTCACAGCCTTTAAATGTGATGGATTTTAGGCAAAAAAGTGTAAACACATTCTCCTCCTTATACAGTATGAAAGCATTTAGACTATCATAAAGAAATACATTTTACATGTAAAATGTATTTAAGTGTTAACTACAATGTCCATCCATCCATCCATCGTCTACCGCTTTATCCATTTAAGGGTCGCGGGGGGGGGGCGCTGGAGCCAATCCCAGCTAACATTGGGCGAGAGGCGGGGTTCACCCTGGACAGGTCGCCAGCCTATCGCAGGGCCACATACAGAGACAGACCATTCACTCTCACATTCACACCTACGGTCAATTTAGAGTCTTCAATTAACCTAACCCCATTCTGCATGTCTTTGGACTGTGGGAGGAAGCCGGAGAACCCGGAGAGAACCCAAGCAAACAGAGGGGGGACCTGCAAACTCCACACTGTGAGGCGAAAGTGCCAACCACTACACCACAGTGCAGCCCCCAGCTATAATGTAAAAATCATTTTTGTTTGCTAGTCAAACCCCAAGTACTTGCGGAATAGGGGCTCGGTCAGTATTGCCAACTACACCCAACCATTTTCAATACTCTCACTTGCTGCTGTGCTCAATACAATTCCCTCCACATAAAACTGATGTGATGTACAGTAGCTCAGGTTCATTTGTCATCACTGCCTGGCTACTCCCCCACAGCGAGCTGCAGCCAACAATCAGTACTCCATATCAATATATCACATTTACTGTGTTTTGCTCAAAGCGTGACCTTTAATAAAAGACTGGAACAGTATTTGAATGTCAACACTCATATGTGACCATCTGACATATTCTAGTGGGTGGAAGTTGTGAAAAATAAGAGCTCAAATTCTTCTTTTCTTCGAGGGAATGATTTAAGAAATCCCATCCTACTGTGTATGAGGAACAATATCCACACTTTTTGTCGAGAAGTGTCTCTTTTAGGACCAGAGTCAAGTCACCATCACACTTTAAACAACATCTCACTTGCACTTTTACTTTGTTTCCTCCCCAAATTTTCTAGTTTTCCACCACGACGTGCCTCGGCATAGTTAGTGGATGTGTCTGTGCTGAGAGCGAGCACCCTGCGTGACAAATCATGACAATCTGACATGTCGAAGATTTTACTGTCAGAACACTGTCACACGCCACCGAAAAACCAACATGGGTCCAAATTAACTCAAAATCTCATTCTGCGCTAAGCCTTGTCCCAAATCCTCGACAGTGGCTTAATATTCCGGAGGAATCCCAAAGAAGGATGAGGCTTGTCTGATGGTGATGTACAGCCAGCGCAGACCCGCTCGGGGAGCCCACAACCAAAGGACTGTTTCATGTTTGGCTGAACAGGTGTAATTGTGTCACATGCTCAGTCGTGTTTCTGCCTGTGCTCTCCGCCTCTCCATCTCTCTTGTGCAACGCAAATGTCAAAGGAGAAAAAACATCTTTCCCCAGTTTGGCAGGGAAATAAAATAACCGCTATGGTTGCGTGAATCTGAATAACCCCTGATTGTCATCTGCCACGGTCCTCAACATTTTTCAAAAGACTGGAGATGATCACACAGAACCCAAAAGTTCTTTCCTGACTTGCCTGAGATGAACACCTTTATAAATAATCGAGTAATGATCTTTGGATGTCTGTCTGCCAAAATGCCGGCTATGTTTTTGTAAGTGTTTGATGTTTCGCCGGGTTATTTAATTCATCATCGGTCCAAATGGTGCAGTGTTGTCGTGTGGAGTCTGACTTTACAGAACAATCAGGCGTCACACATGAGGTGGATTAACAGTCGACTATGAAGTTTTTCTCACTATTTCTTCTCAAGTGTTGTTGTCATTTCTAACGATTCATTTCCACTTCAAGCAACAGAAATGGGATCATCTAAAATCTGATATTAAAGTGGAAGATAAAGTTGTTATTACATGTTTTAAAGACCCTGAAAAGCCTACTCATCACACTAATGCCCACTATTATTTAAATGTCCTTTGTGTCTAATTCAAACAAGAACAAAATGTACAACTGATTATGGTGAAGAAAGTTCGGCGCTCCCCTTTCCGGCGAGAACAAGGATCGGCTACTGTTAATAATCTTTGACGACTGCGTCGCCAGTTAACCATCTGCCTCTTTTTTCAATATTCCCAGGGAGCCAGCGAGGACAACAATGTGATGATGCCAATCCAAATCATTAGACAGTGGAGTGATCAACAAAACATAATCAAATGGGGGTTGGAACAAAAAGCTGGAGCAGCGTGGACAGAGACGTGTCAGATCATTCATAGACAGTCAGCGCAAGCTTTTGCTGCGGCAGCCGAGCTGATTCGAGGGGTGGTTCGTCAGTAAATATCAATCAAGTGCAGACAAACACGAGTGGCGGACTGAGTGCAGATGCAAAGCAAAAGAGCATGAACACATTTCACAGCTGACTTGGCCGAATTAGAGGACTAATTGTCCTGGAGTTAGTTAGACTTTCAGGGCCCCCATGCGAGGGAACTGAGCAATTATGTCCGTTGAAATTCCTGGTAGACTCCAGAGTTGCACTGTATTTCTGGCTTGTACAGTCCTCAGATATGCGTGGACGGAGAGAAATCCAATATCAGCATCACCGCAAGATACTCACACATTCGCACAGAGAGAATCCTGTACTGTTTTCCCCCCTCACACCCTCAGAATTTTTTGCCTGCTCAGTGCTTTCAGTCATTAACTTGCATCCTCCTATCTTTCACTCTCCCTCCATCTCTTCCTATTTTGCTCCAATCCCCCACTCTCCCCCTGCGGTTTCTGTCACTTGTTCACAGACGAGTGGCCATTACGTCGCCATGACCTAAATGTGTCACATCCCTCTCACTACTGCTCTCTTGCTCTCTGCCTCTTACCCTCCTCCTTCTCTCTCCCTATATCCCTTCCTGTCCATCTGGACATATCTCAAACATTTTTTTTTACGTGTTTCTCCCCCACTTACAACCACTTTAAAAGGTGCAAACGCTTCTGACCAGTTTTGCAATTGCTGACCTAAGGATCTGTTGGGCTCTCAGCGCTGCTGCGAAGACATTTTTCTGAAGACATTTCTGTAGAACTTGATGGCGGATAATTTGTTGCATCACTACGAACGCACTGCGTGGATGAGATACAATCTCTCTGCTCCGTCTCATCCCGACCTGACCCGCCTGCCCTTGTTTCCCTTTGGTCCTTACATAAAACCACAGTTGCGCATCAGAGTGACAGCAGCTCCTTTTGACTATTGATCCAGATGCCTCATATCTTACGAAATACCAAGAAAGAGAAGTGACAGTAAGTCCAGATTGGCCCAAGAGACACTTGATACCAGTGTTTTTCTTTTAGTTCACATTAGTTCTCCTGAACAGATTCACTAACACTCAGTTAACAGGTAATGGTGAGAATCAGGGCTGTCACTTTTTAAATAGAAATTTGAGCTAAAATTCAAACGTGGAAGGAAAAAAAATCTATAAGCATCTGTACAAAATTAAGTTTTATAGTTGACATACCAAACAGACCAGGCCTTGTTCTGTACCGTCATGTTCTGTACCAATGTCAAATGAATCAAACTAGCATGTCGTGCTAACAAAAAACCATGACCATCTGAGGAGTAATCTGAGAAAGCATTTGGGATTTAACATCATTGATGGATTATCATGGATTAAAGTGAGGGTATTAACTGAAAAATGTAACTAGCAATGTTAATTTGTCAAGTGAGGCAGCACAACTTCACATAAAATCAATTCTAGCGTGTAATTTGGAATTAAACCAAATTGTAATACATTTTTAGCAAATGAATACATATTAGGTCAAATTTCTTCAAATTTGATTTTCAAAAACAGATCTAGTGATTATATTTCTGCGGTTACAAGTTGTCTTTTGGATCTCTGAGAGTAATCGGGGTTATCTTGGTTTAGGAGACAGACAAAAAAACAAAGTAATTTAGCAGAAAACCTGTGATACAAACTGGGAACATAGAGTGTGAGAGATGTTTACGAGCTAGGCCTCTTCAAAAGAAAAGACACCACTGAATTTCATCATGTCAAGTGTAGGAGCCATGTGTTTCAGTCAGTGTTCCTCAGACTCACCCAAGCAGGCGGATCCGTTGAGGTTGGGCTCATAGCCTCCATCACAGACGCACCCCCCTACAGGTACCATCCACTCTCCTTCAGCATTGCAGTGCATGCGAGGGGCCGCGCCAGCCTGCGCTTTACTGTGGGGGACACATGTCCCACTCACAGGCACCAAGGCTGTCGGCTCTGCGCCTGAGGGAGTTGCCGGGTAGGACGCCAAGAAGAGGCTGGTGGCTGGACAGCGCCGGTAGAAGATAGACACACCCATGAGGGAAACACAAGCTCCACTGTCGACAATAGCCAGGACAAATCTAGAACAAGTGTCGGGCGTTGAGACGGAGAGCAGTTAGACCAGCGAGGACATTCAAGAAGCATGAGCAACAAAGTGTGGTACAGCGACAGTTACCCATTTCGTGTGAGAGGGGCAAAGCTGCGTGTCTTGACGTTGATTCGGCTGTATCTGTTTGGTTGGTACTGGTGAGGTGAACTTGGCTCCACCTTGGAGAAACTCTTATCAGCTGCAATGGTGTCCACTTTCACCCAGCCCTCCCTGGAATCCTTCTCCTTGCTGGACGGCTGCAGAGAGGACCGAGCAAGGTGGACAGGAGACAGTGGAGGGAAAGACAATGAGTGGAGAAGAGAAAACCGATTTAGCATTGAGAGAATGTGTGTGAAAAACATGGTAATTGAGATAAATTGGTTGACAGATGGATACGACGTGCATTAAGTAAAAAAGATTTTTTTTAAATGAAGAAATGAGAGTGAGGAGAGAGCTATTCAAATTTGGGCTATGTTTTCTTTTTCCCAGGCACATGTATAATATGAAGTAGTTTAGCGAGGAGTATAAATGTTTACTTAGATCTGCGGTATGAAGGTCCCGGTGGGGGATCCTGCTCAAGTCCCTGCAAAGACTTTGAGCGCCGCAGCGCTTTGTGCTCCTTCTGCGACTCTCCTCTGATTCCTCATCAGGTTTCGATTTGCATGTTTAAAAAGCATCTCACTTCCCTCAGGATAGATGCATTCATCTGTACAAATAATACTGCCTCCCTCCCGCCGTGAGTGCAACAGCATATGGAGCACAGGCAATTCAGATTCAGCAATTTAACCCCCAACACACACATGCATAAATATATGAAACATGTGACAACAGTCAGTGTCGGTCACTAACAAAGCATGGTCACTGCCCTGCTGACGACACAGGAGGTTCAGAGAATTTCCTGCAGTGAGTGTAAACTGATCTTTGTTGTTTATTTTATGTCTCAAAGATGTAATTAGTGGGACCGAAGTGACATTTCTGGAAACCACAGCGGCAACATGTTTGCACTTTGCAAACGGAAGCATGTGCTCCACGCCAGTGTGGTCTGTGGAGGCTGTCAATCTTAGCAGCTTCTCTTGGCAAGCACAACAATAATCGAGGTGATTATACAATTATTCCTTGTCGTGGGATGATGAGAGGTTTTGGTGTAACATTAGCGCAACAGCAATTACATTTTCATTTTACTTTGTCTGAGGATTCTGTCTGAAGGTTGTTTGCTCCGAGCAGTCATGAAAAAAAAACCTTAAATGTCCCTCCTGAATGCAGTTCGGACGACATGAACCCTAATCAGAGGTTTCAATTTCGAATTAGTCTGTTTGTTTAGTGACGTCTATGAGGATGCTGAGACGTCCTCATAGACATGAGGATGATTTTTTAGTGAGGACAAGGTAAATTTAAACAAATTATACACCTAGTTATAGCATTAAAAAGACTTAAGTGATAAATCCAACTATATAATCTCAAGCTTTAACGTAACAGTGGAAATAACAGTTGTCAACTAAACGCTTTACTGTAAATTTAGTTTTTAGCTTCCCTTCCTAAATTCTTAGCCAGAACTTTTCTTTTTCATTACTTCCTGATACCACTGAGAGACCTGTTCTTTGTGACCTGTAAAGCACAAGAATTGTTACAGTGTAAATGCAAGAGTCTGGTGTGCACAACATGGGGATCACAATACAGCTCATCCGATGTTGCTGCTCTTCCTCCTCACCTCAGCCACCCAGGTCTTCTCCAGCTCCCTCTGGGAGTCTGCCTGTTTGTAGTACAGGGTGAGTGTCTCCCGGCAGGTGGGTGATGGTGATCGCAGGCTGCCGCAGTCACGCACAGAGAAACGCAACGTGACAAACACCCGCGGAGCTGAGTGGCGGTACAGGAAAGGTGTAGCCAACCAGTTGTCCTGTAGACGTGGATTTTGGTTGACATTACAGACCTCAAAGGTTCGTATGAGCTTCCCCCGGTCGTCCAGGACACTGACCTCATCCCACTGAGAGAGACAGAACAATGTCATTAGCTTATGTAAACAGGGAGGTCTATAATCAACCTATATAAGCTGTGGTAAAAACCCTGGTATGAATCAGTTATGAATCTTCCTTATATCTTAAGAGATGGTTCATATGTTACAAAGTCAATATTTAGGATATTTCCGGGGATTCATCCTTAACTGAGATGACACACTGTTGTTTGACATCTTCATCCTTAGTGGGACTGGTGCAACAGATCATTTGTTTTGTCCTGATATAACACAGACCAGTATTGAATCCGCAATTGAAAAGTTGTTCTTTACTGCCGATGCTGTACGTCATCTGTCCTCTGTGTTCTCATTGATTTTCCATTGTCTAATTAAGGAATCAGTCATTATAAAACCAGCAGTTAAATAAACAATGTGAGCCTTTCAATTAGAACATACCACATTAAAAAACATTGCAGACAAAATTGTAATTATCAAGAAATGTATGCATTTCACACTTGCAGTTCATAGACATTTAATTTTTTATTTCAAATAACAAAATTAATTGATGACCATCCCGCCACATATAAGTGTTTCTTCTTTCCAAATATATGCGTATATGTGAGTCTGACCCATATGTGGCTTGATTATCCAATGCTACTTTCAAATCTGATGTTGATTTTGGCCTCTAGCCACCGTTGTCAGCTGACAGAGAGCGAGATTATCTGTATGTGTGCCAAAATTGGTTCGGATGTGGAAGAATCACCAAAGGTACAGGATGCATCACCCACAAACCCTGAACAACTGTACCAAATTGTGAGCTATTAAATAACTATTGAGATATTTTACTGGATAATTAAAACACAATGTTTCAGTTGGTGCCTTTCGCCAAAGTAATAAGGATTCATCCTGTGGGGACCATGAATGTTAGTGAAGAATGTCACACTTATCCATCCAAAATCTATTTTCACCAAACCAACAAATCAACATTGCCATTGCCAGAGGTAAAAACTCAAACTCAAATGAAATGCAAATTGTTTGCCTGGTCTGGTTTGACAAGAGGTAGAAGTATGTGAGAAAGATATAAAAATATTGTATATTTTGTGTATAATTGCGTATGACTATAACAAAAAATTCTGCTTCATAAATCATGTCCCATTGCTCATTACTGACGGGTGAGCACCACCAAATTAGCAGATTTTTTTTCATATTATGGGGAATCTGAATTCTTGTGGATGCACTAATAGAAATGCGAACGAGTCGTATCCTGGTGGAGAAAACACAGAAGCACAGCTCTGAATGAGACTATCAGATGAGTCAAAATGTAAATGTGGGCTCAGGGTTTAGTTTCACCAATTATACAGTACGGTGCCCCTAAGGATGAAAAGGCTCCGCTTTAAGCCCGTGTATAGCTCTGAGTGACAACCAGGGCCTTTTCTGTTGTAACACAGAGGAATTATGTATTAGGCCTCATCATCATTATTCCCACTGCAACAAAGGCAAGAGGACAAAGGGTCCTGACACCCTATCAGGGTGCATTTAGCATGTGTGTGTGTGTGTGTGTGTGTGTGTGTGTTTCTGTGTTTGAGCATGTTAATGTATCTCTGCGTGCTCAGGTCGGTTTCACTGTGTTGTTCTGACAGCCAGCATGAACAAAGATCTTTGTAACATCACACATGAGAGAGCGCATTCATATTTGGTCCAATTGGAATAATGATAAGATCAGCGAGCAGATAGAAAGAGTCTGAGGCGCTGTCAGTCTAATGGAGTGAAAGGACCGTTTTCTCTCTCCCAGGCCATGATTCATTCTCTGTCAGACATGGGATGAGGGAAATCGGACGGAGGGAACCACAGGGAGCACATGGTGGGGCGGAGGAGATGTAGATGGAGAGTGGGGAGAGAGAAAATTGTGGAAACCGTACACAGAGGGGGCATGTGAGTGTATATTTTTGTGAGTCAGGTGGCCGCAGTAAAAGCCTGACCATGTTGAAAAGAGGGCACAGGTTGTCAGAGTAGCCGCTAGTATCTGTGTGTGCAGTTTTCAACCGTGACAAAAAATCACAGCGTTCATTAGGTCTCTGACCCCAAAACTCGAACCCCCACCACCTACTCCCCTCCCTCTCCCTTTTTTATTTTCGCCTTGTCTTGTTGTCTCCCTCCCTCATGAAGAAAGAATGGAGTTAAAAAAAAGCGGGGCAGATTGGGGAGGAGGGGCGGATGAAGCGGAAAAAACAAATACAAATAGGGACAATTCATCATTGCGATTTAATTTGAACCGAAATGCCGGAGAACCACGCAATCTCGTGAGACAGAGGACAGGGTGTTACAGTATGTATAAGCTTTGCCTCTTCTTGCCTCTTCTCTTCCTTGTTTTCCAGCAGTTTTCCCATTCCTAATGTTGCTTGTTTGTCCCTAATTTGTCCTTGTCTGTGTTTGATCGTGTGCCTGCTCCCAACAATCCACCTGCATGTACCTGCTTCAGATCAGCTCATCAACTCCACAAGCTCCTTCAGTATAAAAACAAATGGCTCCTCACCCACCTTGAACCTGTGATACCACTCATGCTTCCTTGTGTTGCCTTTGACTCTGGCCTAAGTATTGTTCACCTGTGCTCCAGGTTCACCTTCGCCTGCCTGTGTCCTTTGTCGCCCAGCTCCTCGTCTTGACCACCCGCCCCAGCCTGAGGTCCAGTACCCAGCCTGCTCCGTGTTCGTCCAGCAGTATGGCCCAGTCCTCTGATCGTTTGCCCGCCAAACTCTTCGGTGACCCAAAACCCCGCCCTGGTTCAATCTCCCTGCTCAGCTGCCCGTCGCACTGTCCAGCGATCCCATATTTCTGACATGCTTCATAAAATCCACAATGCTCAACTGTCTCTGTGTCTGACTTCTAACTTTGGGTCCAACAGAAAGCTTTATTCATAACGTAACACATGGAGTGGCAGGGCCTAAGACACAACTGTAATGTAGACTCTCAAACAAACATGAATAGGGGCAGATAGAGGCACACACACATATACCCCATGATAAATGCAAGAGGACACACACACACACACACACACACACAGATGTTCAAACCCACAATGAAAGAAACAAAGTAGGAAAAAAAGGCGAGAGAAAAAAGCGAAGAATACTGTAAGAAGTGGGAAGTCTCTGCTGGTTTGACACTGAGGGTTTGAGTGGAGATTGAGTTGGGGGGATGAAAGAAAGAATTCGAGGCGGAGACCCAGTGGCTCTGGGACTGTAAAGGGCAAGAGAGATTAAAAGAGGGAGACAGAGAAGCAGAGACAAATACGGTTGTCAGAAAGGGAAGATGGCAAGACGGCAAGAACAAGCAGGAGGAGAGCACAGTAAAGAATATCCCCAGACCCTGTAGCGAATGAAAAGATGCGAAGAGAAAAGTAAGGAAAGGGTTAAAGAAAAAGAAACAGAACACAAACACACTACAACACACACACGACCTCCCTCTTTCTCTCCCCCTCTCTTGATCTGTCTTCCTACTTCTCCCAGCTTCATGCCCCAGGTCGAATAACCATATCTCCATCGCAGAAGCACTTCTCATCCAGGGACCATAAAGAAAAAAAACGCTTGAATTGCTCACACACACACACACACACACACACACACACACGCACACACACATGCACACACACACACGCGCACACACACACACACTCACACACTCTCTCCTTCACTTCCTCACGCATGTCCCCCTATTAGCATTTGCCATCATGGTTCACAGATTCCTAACACACATGAGGCCCTAATTAATCCAACATCATGTACAATTATGGTCTGACACTGGAGGCCAGACTGGGGCGATAATGACAGCGCATAAAAGATGAAGTTTAGTGTAAGGTGAGATAAAAGACTTGACGTGAGTGTGTATGTCTGCCAGATGTGGGTGAGCGATTACTGTACTTTCATTTGGTCTTTTTTTTCAGAAAACAACATGTGAGATTCTGGTGGGGGTTGGTCAAAAGACGCGGGAGTGTTTATGTTGCTAGCTCTGACTTGTTTTCATTTCATGCGCATGTATGACGCTTTAAATGTATAAATCAAATGTTTGAACATATTGTCCATATAGCGACGGAGACTTGGGATGATATTGTTCTGGGCAATTGACAAAGGAATTTAGTCCACGGTTACGAGAAGAAGTAGGCTACATGCAATGTCCTACAGTTTCTCACATGTAGTTTGACTGATTATTTCAAGGATGATGACAATGAAGGCGACGTGCAATTATGAGCCATATTAGAGCTGAGCCACTATCACTCACAGATGAGTGAATTTAACTGACCCGGGAGCTGACCCCAGCCAAGTCACGCAAGTATACACACACACACACACACACACATGCACACACACACACACACACACACACACACACACACACACACACACGTAACCCCGCACACACATATTTACATAGCTCAAGGCGAAGCGACAACCTTACATAAAGAGCAGCTCAAGAATGTAAAATCTAAGTTTCGATCACTGTGATCTCATCATGGATGAGGACACATAATAAGGAGCAATAGAAAAAATCTGGGGGGGGGGGGGGGGGTATTTAAGCCCTCTGATGTGTCTTAAGGCAAGGTGAGACCGCGATCATTCCCAGGCTGTGAACCACCTGTTACAAGCTCCACCAATCAATGTCAAATGACAGTAACTCTGCAGTATAATGACACTGACCTTAACCAATCGGGAATCTAATCGTACGGCAGTTTGCCTTCTCATTCAGGAAACGGTGATGGACATTTATCACTATTTCCTGAGATTTTACAGACCAAACGATTGATGAGTCAAAGAGGAAAATAATGACGATCACAAACAATGTGATCACAAGCCAGCACTCGAAACGCAACCACGTATAACATGTGTTTGACACATGTGATTGGCTTCCTTAAAGCTGGAGAGACGCACCAACAGCCCAGTCTCGTGCTTACCCCTGTGTCTGGATAGGTGGTCCAGCCCAGCTCTGAGGTAGACTCTGTTGTCTCCAGCAGCATCACTGATGAGAGAGGAAGCAAAGATAAAGACAAGGTGTAAGAAAAACAGGAAAACAAGTTGCGCATAATTCAAATGATCAGTATAAGTAATCTTAAAACAGAATGAGCGCTAAAGAAACGAGAGAAGTGACAGTGAAAAAGAATTTGTAATCATGAGATGTTCTCTCAAGGACTGATTCTGTGGTGTCTTAATAACAATGGACTTGGTTCGGAGATAGATTTCGGCTGAGGGGTTTTACACTGAATCTTTTGTGCTCTTATCAAATACCACAAGTAGTTGGAAGCTATTGCTGGTGGAACAGGTCCAGGTTTTGTCCACATTTCTCTTTGATTTTTTCCTCGCATGCAATAAAATCAGAGAGGGATCCAGCTGTGTGCATCTGTCAAACCCAATAACGGATTCTGAGTAATGATGCATTTTGGCACAATGTTCTGGTGTTTAAAAAATTAAACCGATTGACCTGATGGAGCACCGTGATTAAAGGTCAAATTTTCCAACTTTAAAAGGCCATAACAGTTACTGTCACATGTTGTTGAAACTTAGCGAGCTGATGCCTGGGGGACCTTCATAATTTCGTGGGGGACGATATGTTCAGTGTTGGTTTCTCTTTTGTTCCAGGTTTTAACAGGAATTCGCTCATTTAGACTGATCCGGAGTGAAATGTGCAAGAAAAGTGTATGACTTTTATGTTGGAGAGTATTTCCCCATTATTCGCTTTTATGTTTAAGTGCTTTGAAAAAGCAAGCTGGCACAGGAATCTCACACACACACACACACACACACACACACACAAAGGGACTTTAATGCCGAGTGCTGTGTGCTGACACATGGCAGCTTCCCACACAAAACTGAAGCCCTCAAATTTTCCATTAGTATTCCAAAACCATGTTGGCCACCCTTCCTTCAGTCTGCCACAGTCTGCACTCACCGACTGAATACAGGCCAAAAGTTGTTGCGCTCACAGTGGTGGCAAAAACATCGAGACTTCAGGTCTGGATGCTCGCACAGATGGTGATAATGGAGAAAAATACACAGTGTCTGATTTTGTCTTTCGCAACACTAATCACCTAAAAGCCCGTAGACACACAACGCATTGTGTGGAGGCGGCAGCCATCCACCTCTGTTTACAGATAAATAATTCTCCTCATCGGTGTCGTACAATTTTTATGCTTTTCGTTTCCATTTCATGTCACACAATCGTTCACCAGAGAAAAGGAGGCTGTCTTTCCCCCTCTCTCTCTCTGACAAGCAGACAAAGAGCGACTGGGAAGTATTTTCTACATAGGCATCAGTCACAGGACCGGATTTTCAAAAGGCACTGCTTTTTATTCCTCAGCTTGCGCACACACACGCACACGCACACACACACACATACACACAAACACACACAGATTGTGTGGTTTGTGGTTTATGACATACATCCCTCTGTTCTCTGACTGTGCTGTAAACAGATTTTTGTTTTTAGGATTACACTCACAGATGGAGACCCTGCAAATCTGTCCTCCAATCCTTCACTTGCCTCCTCTATATTTTTTTTATTTTTAACAACCTTCCCCCATTCCCCTCTATAGTCCAGTCTAGCTGTTTTCACCCACTAGCCTGTCTTTATGTCAGTCTCACTAAATTCACACATGTTCCATGGAAGTCCTCCAGGATTCGGAGTGATATGAATCGTATCAAGAAAGGAATCCAAATGGACTGTGACAGCTAAGGATTATTCGAGCCACAGGCATCAGAATAAATACTTTTTCGTGCGACGTATGTCTGGACAGCTTGGCAGAGCCGATCGTGATAAAATCAGCTGGGGGAAGACTAAATCCACCGAGCCAGAGAGTCCAAAGCCTAACAGCAGAGTGACTATTTTATTACTGACACCTCCCATGCTTTGTTCAATGACGCTGCTGAAGCACTGTGCTCCTTCTCATCACAACATTCAAGGTGTGTGTGATGATATGAAAAAAAACTCCCTTTGATTCGGTTCCCCCATGTCGGTCTCCTGCCCAGAATCATCCTTCAATTCAAAACAAAAAAAATATCATTTTGAGCATAAACTTGTCCTGCATGAAGCTCACGCACTGAAACATCATGTGTTCTGACCTCATTAAGCACCATCATGTTTATATCAAAAAAGAAGCACACATACAAATGCAGCAAAATGTGTCATTCCAAATTCAATTAACCCTCTGCTCCGGGGCAGAGTCATGCATAAATAATATATAGCAAACTATTTTGACATTAATATTTATGCCTCTACTATTTAGCTTCTTGCCGTGCAGGCCTGAGGCACCACAGGTCCTCACGTCACCTCCGATCTTTGCAAGGAAAACCTGTACATGAGGATTACGTGGAGGTGTGTTCAAAGACCTTACGTCTTATTGCGTGACATTAGCATTTTGAATTATTCACCATGACATCTTCAGATAAGCATTGAGTGCCGTGTTGCACACGCACCTTACGAGGATTAGCTCGAGCTGAGGCATCATGACCGGATCTTGTGTGTGAGGCGGTGTCGAACAAAAGAGCGGGACATTAGCTGGCAGGTCCACTGGGCAGTAAAAGCCCCTTTATTTAACTCAACCCCTTCATGTACACATGAGCACCACAGCATCTCTGCCATTGGTCCATCTGAGAGACGAGACACTCAAAGTTTGTCCCTGACAGTTTGCAGAAGTGCTGAGTCTGCAATCTGGACATGAGTGCTGCTTTAATGCACAACGCTCTCTCACGTCTCCCTGCTCCACTCTCATCTTTCGCTCACTTTACTCAACAGGCTACTTCGTTTCCCCTCTTTTTTTTTCCTACCTCCATCTTGTCCCTTGTCCCGCTCATCTGCCCCCCCCTCTCTGCATGTGTGTATTATTCATCTAAAAAGTGACAGCAGGCTGTGTCATCGCTGTACGTTAAATAAGAAGACAGTCTCTGCTCCATTATTGATGCCAGGACTACTGTTTGTTTGGGAAGAGCTTTTGATAGATTGAAAGAGGTGACAATGGAGGAGAGCGGGCGTCGTTATGAAACAGAAATTAGAGGAGGACGATGGGATTGTGTGATTGCGCGCACAAAATTGCTTTCTCTCCTCTCCTCTCCCCTCTCTTTCTGTGTGGTGGTGTGGGTGTAAATGCTCTTTTCTGTTGTGCTGAGGTGGCCTGCATTACTTCATGACAGTCCCCTCTGGAGCGTTCACTTCAGCTGAGTGACCCTCTTTCCGCTCTCCACATTCATTTCTCTTTGCCTAACACTTTTTCCCTCTTTGTGAGGCCATGCATGCGCTGACACTCTCCAGCGCTAAGGGTAGTGCTGTCGTTCATGTCACGCCTCTCTGACGGCAGATGTATGCTATATTACTGCACACTTTCCAGGCAATAGGAACACCAGGCACAACCCCTCCAACAAAAATCAAGGTGTTAACATTAATGTTGGCCACAGGGGTGTGAGTAACCAAAGTAAATGCACCTGCAAAGAGTACACAAAGTCACTGTGCTCACAGGTCAACATGTCACACGCACGCACACACACACGCACACACAAGCACACACACACTTTCACACACAAAAAATAAATTCCCACAGTGCCTGCAAGCATGCTGAGCAGCGGTCAGGTCGTATTTTGTCTTTTGTCCACTCATCCACCCATCTCCACCCATTCTTTATACGCTCCAGATGCTCCCACCCACAGACAGTCAGTCAAGGACATGGCCTACACCAAACCATCATTACAAACAACCACAGCGAGAGAGTGATACGCCGAGACAGAGCTGGAGCAAGAGGAGGAGTAAGGACGGAGGGGGATAAACGCGATTCCAAAAATAAGCATGCACATGTCATGGGGAGTTATCAAAAAGTTTTTGGCGGTTAAGCTGAATGAAAGTGCAGCTGCAACAAACAGCACTTAAGCCAGGTTAGATGACAGAGCAAGGCCTGCGATGATATCCCGAACAGGCAGCAACAGGCACAGGTTGGATGGAACTTTCACGGAAACTGGCTCCCTTACTCCATAATAACACATTTGCAATAGTTAGGTGCATGGCTCAGGGTAACTATGTCTTAAAGAGACAGCTCTGCATTGTTAACTTTGCCTTTACTTTCTGGCTCCATCTTTATATTTACCATACAGACATGAGACTGAGAGAGTATCAATATTATTGTCTCACTCTGAGCAAGAAAGGAAACAAATTCCTTGTCAAAAATCGTTAACTGTTCCATTATTAACGTGTTCAGGTATTTCAACATCATCCTTTTCCTTCCCTTTATGAAAGGACAGTTGATTTGAAAACTCGAGACCAAATTAGTTACATTTTGGTTGTGTTGTCAAGCCCCAGAAAGGCGAGGATTTGGCTAGAAGAAAAGAATAACGGCATAATTAAATGAGACCCAATAAAAACTATGAATATTGTGGAAAGATCCTTGTCAATGGGGCCACAGCAGAGAGGTTTGTCACTCTGCCGACTTAAATGTTCCCTGGAGAGCAGTAATCTGTGTGCAGTGGAAATGAAGAATCAAATTTCTGACAAAAATACAACGCTACAAAAACCTGAGCTTGCGACAAGCATATTTTCATAACCATCTCCGCCATCACCGGCCACTAAGACGCAGGAATGTAAATCTGAGATGAGATCAGTCTGTGTTCCCTCATTGTGTAATTTCTCAGTGGTGAAGCCGTCGGTAATCGAACATAGCTCTCCCTCCTTTTGGTCAGTGCCAGCATGCCAACTGCCAAGTGCAGCTTTAATGTGAAATTCAAGACTGCAAACTACATTCCAGTTTCCCATCAGTCTATACTACACGTTCATCTTTCAGTCATATTTGGCTTCAACTCATCGCCTGCCTGCACACGCTTATTAACTGCGATGCTTTGTGCCACCACACTGACGGACTCAAAGCAAACCATCCTGGCTGGCAGCTGCCAGGGAGCTTGAACCGCTCACGTCACAAATGGCAGATATGTGATTTATTTGAGAAAAGTGTCCGAATGTCAATACGGCGCACTCAACAGCCACAGAAAAGCATGTTGCTTGAATGTTAAACGACAAAAACCTGGTCACAGTTAATTGTTGTTGTGCCACTGACGGAGATGATGCATCCCCCACTTCCCACCAGCATGTGATTTTTGCACAATGCAGGCCAGATGAGCAGGAAGCGTTTCAGGGCTGTCAGTGGCACCCGTCCTGCTGCACACCCACTGTGACGAGCATGACATTTATTTTCTTATCACACTTTCTCTAATTCATCACGTCCTGAAAACAAAAATGGATTACAACACCTCGGATGAGGATGGTAATCCGCCTTATTAATACCCAATTAAAGCCAGAGACAAGTAACAGCGGGAAAGATGGCGAGGATGACCTTAGAGTGAGAATGTCAACACGGCCCGAAATGTACACTGCCTGGAATTTTTCTTTGAACAGATGGGGATCACATCATTTACTAAATTTACAGTATCAGTAGATGTTTGCATCAATGTATCTTACCAAAGTACCAAAGGACTCAATGCGCGGAAAAATTATCCCCGTAACTGATGAATTATTACATACGATGTTATTAGATCATTAATATTCATACCCTATTGCAATGTGGTAACCGGTGAGCGAACTGCTTCTTCAATTAGATAGGAAAGAAGATGTACAATGTAAAATTTCACCTGTAATTTTTCGTGACTGGGAATTAGTCCGTCAAATTAAACAAAGGATGACAGGGATCCCCTTACATACAGGTTTTTGACCAGTGGTCAAAAAAAGTGTCCAAAATGTTGGGAAGCAATAAATCTTCAGTAATTTATTTTAGTAGTTTATGGAGCAAAATGATGTAAAATCTGAAAAGTAACTCTAGATGTCAATTACTGTCTATATAGTGATGCGAAAAAAAGTCCAATACTTTCTTCTAAAATGTAGTAGAGTACAAGTATACATTTGTTTAAAAGGGAACAACTGGAGTAAACTTGTACAGTAATGGAGAAGCACCTGCAAAATATTTTGCCAGGTTAGATATTCATGAAGAAAATGTAAATCATTAAAAACCAAAGTCTGAGACCAATGGGAAAGTGGCCTCAGAATTTTTGACCTCATTGTATTTTAATTATTTTAGTACACAGCAGCAAAGCCTGTTGCCTCTTGGTTCAAAATCACTTGAGATTACCCTTTCAGGCGATGACATACGTACATTTCACTAATGATACAAGGTTAATTTCTGGATATTCATAGCTCGGTGAGCATCGCTGCAGCTCCGCTCATCCGTGAAGAGCTGGAGGGGCATCAGGTGTGCCTCCCCATGCACAGGCCTCCCCCTTCGGTGCACTGTGTTAATCCAATGTGAATACGCAATCCACGACACGGATCCAACCATTTAGAGGCCAGCCGTGTGGCTTCACAGCAACACCTCACGTCAACAATGAATACGGGTAAACGCATCAGCACTTACACAGGCAGCCTGTTAGAGTGATAAATCACATGACCTGTCACTCACACTCTGTACTTGGTCAGCGTGCGTGTTAGAGCAGGATACACCGGTGTACTACACAGACAATGAACAATAGCGTGGCAGACAGTAAACATAGAGTATCAGTTAACATGCAGCCATAGTAAGTCCAGACGGACACGTCATTTTGCTGCGATCAAAGCTGAGGCAGGCGCGAAATCCTCCCCTCATGACATAACTAGATGTTTCAATTTATGTGGATTTATAAAGATGACCATGCTACTGGGTTAAGACTGTATTATGGAGAGCTCTATTTCAGTTATTACACAGAGTCAGTAGGCCAGCAACACTGTGCGGCCTCTCTTCCTCCCTGTCATTCTCTCTCATCTTAGTCCAGGCCATCTGTTACGGACGCAGCTCAAATCTGTGGCATGAAGCCGACATATAAGTTACCTCCGTTACTGCCACACACCGCGCTGTAAACTCAAGGGAGATGAGCGTGAACAGGTGCTGCTCTTTCCTTGGTAAGAAATTGCGTGCTGACGGCTGAAGCCCCCTCGAGTGCCGGGGACAGGATGCAGGACCGGCAGCTATGTGTAGGCAGACACTGAAGCACGCATGTACCAACAACCAGAGAACACACACATACTGTATCTACAGACACACACACACACGCGCACAAACACACACTGATATATATAAAGGCAGATTCATATCATCAGTTTTCTCACGTCAGCCCACTCTGATCTGAAAGAACACTTGGATGGAGTTACACTTAACTATTAGCTTTTCCAGACAGTCAGTGTCTATGACACACACGCACACACACATACGCGTACACACTTGCTCAGTCGCTCTTGCAATTATTAAAAAACATACAATCTTTCCCATTATCTAGAGAAAAGCATGAAGAGTTAAGAGAAGGAAAGAGTAGATGCACCCATGGAAAGAAAAGGGCTCTAATAACTGTACTGCAGGGGTCAGGGGTCTCTGGCTGAGTGACATGGGGGCTGTGGGGGAAGCGCAAACCCCACAGTCAAAGAGAAATGGATTATGCGACTTATTATTCATTTGTCTCCTGCCTTATTTCCATATTCTTTCAGCACGGGAGCTTGATAGGCTCCGGCACGCACCTGGCACTTCCATGCCAACAAAGTCCCATCCAACGTGCTGCCACCGTGGCTCACACGAGCCTGTGCATGCATATTCACTCACACAGTAACAATACGCAGCAGAATACACTGACGTGCACAGGGCGGTGGGAGCAGGCAGAAAGGTGGTAATTAATCAGAGGGTCCCAAGATGTAGGTGGAGCCCACCAAAAAACCCAGGATGAATTGGACTTCCTCGTTACTGTACCTCACGTGCCACCGCTTCACACATTGTCTAAGTGCCCAGAATTCCCAGACAGCCACATACTTGGAGAGCTATTGTAGAAGTACACCAAGTGTCCATCTTTCACTTTCTGGTCTCATTACAAGGACATGATGAGAGAGCAGTGTT
Organism: Scophthalmus maximus; assembly: GCF_022379125.1. NCBI lineage: Eukaryota > Metazoa > Chordata > Actinopteri > Pleuronectiformes > Scophthalmidae > Scophthalmus > Scophthalmus maximus. The sequence continues at coordinate 13,759,146 of NC_061515.1, read as the reverse complement.
AACTCTCCATCACGCTGCAGCTCCAAACACACACACACATAGGCCTACACATGCAAGCAACAGAGGTGGTGTGAAGAAATTCAAGTAAAAGTTTAGTCCTCACCTTCCTCCGCTGAATTGGGCTGGAACAACAGACAGAGAGACAGAAAGACCCTCCACATCTCAACTACAGAATGACACTGACAGAGAGAGAGAGAGGGAGGGAGAGAGCATGAAGGAGAGAGAGAAAGAGGGAGATAGAGTGAGTGTGTGTGTGACAGACAGAGCGAGTAAGCGGGAGAGGGGGGTGAGAGCGAGAGGGGGTGGAGTCTGTTTGCTCCCTTTATCTGAAGGAGAGAGGGAGGGAGAGAGAGAGAGAGAGAGAGGATGAGGGGGTGGATGGATGAATGGATGAGGGAAGGAGAAAAATATTTACAGAGTAGCACAAACAATAAGTAGATTGCCAAGCGAGGAAGTAAACAAAACAAAACACTGCTGTCACAGAGACAGGAGGAGAGAAAAGAAGGGAGTGGGAGAGTTGTACCGCTTTTATTTTTTCGTGTGGGAGAAACAAAGACACAAAGGGAAAGCAAGGGAGATTTAACTAGAGAGGGTTTAGAAGAGACAGAAAGAGAAGGAGGTGGAAAAATTAATTAACAAGTTTGGTTTCTAAAACAACTGTCTAGACATGTCGAACGGCAGCCGTTCCAACTCTCCCCGTGCAAAATGTCTCGGAGGCCGCCTGGCAGACGGTGTGGCATCCCTCACATGTCTGGACTCTGTGCTAACTTGCATTTTTTGCAAGTTCTGGCATGTGAAATACCCGAGTTCTTTCTCTCTCGCTTTGAGTTTTTGTGGAAAATGAATATAATTCAAACACATTTCTGGATGCTCTCCATCCCCTAATATGACCCCCCCCCCCCCCCCCTCTCTCTCTCTCAGACACACTCATTGCTCATCCAGGCAGCATCTAGACAAGCACGCGCGCACACAGACACACACAGACACACACACACACACACACACACACACACACACACACACACACACACAGACACACACACACACACACACACACACACACACACACACACACACACACACACAGGCAAAGCTGCACAGCCCTCTGGTCTGTGCACGCCACTCGCTGGCCAGACAGCGGCACTGCAGCTTGTTGATGGGTTTTTCATGCCCCAGTTCACCGCAATGAATAAAACTTCAGTAGACTCTTGCAGGAGATGTTGCCCATTGGCTTGACACAGTTAGATGGCCCCATTCCCAGCCAGCCGGGGGCCCTTTACCCTCAGCTCTTTGCTCCGAGAGGCTGATGCACAGAGGGTAAAGTGGAGAGGGAAATGAATAATGGTTCCTGAGGTCATTACACAGAGATCTAAACTTCTCTCAAACCCAATTTTCTTCTTCTCCTTCTCAACAACTTGTTCCCTCTAGCGATTCGAATAAAATGTCAATTTGTATGTTGTTTCTTTAGAGCTGAAACGATTAGCTAATCGTCAGAAAAAGGATCAGTGATTGACAATAGATTAATCACTGCCTCTCAAATATCAATATCATCATTATTGAATTAGAAATCATTTTAATTAAAGTAAATTAAAGGGATAATGAGAACAAACATTAGTTGGTCCCCTCTTTTCCCAATCTTAAAAAAAATTATCAAAATTTTTCAGTTCAAACATTTGAAAACTACAACTGTAATTTTAGAATAATGTTTCCCGTTTGAGGGCAAAATAAAAAAAGAATGTTTTCTAAGAAATTCCTCTGTGGGGTAAATAATCCTTTGCATCTCTCCGTGCTCAGGTTTGGCTTTCGAAGCTGCGTGACTCAAGAAGAGATGTAACCTCATGACTCCGTGTCACGCATGCACTCCTAAAACATATCAACACGGCCATGAATATATAATTTCAACAGCAGCAGCCATGGGAAAAAAAAAAACTGAGCTCTGGTTTTTAACTCATGGCTTTATTTTGGTGATTCCGTGTTTGTTAGTTCTACAGCAAAGGACGCAGCAGCTAGCTGAGGCTGTACCGTGGTGCAGAAAGGGAAAATAGAGTCGTCACAATGCAAGAACGGGTGCCAGATGAGACACCAGACAAACCTCACACTTTCACTTTAGCATAGAGATTTAGAGTGACCCTTAACATTTGTGACGGCAAACTTGCTTTGCATTACACAGAAAAAAAACAACCCAGGCAGTTTGTGCACGTATTTCAAGTCACTCATTTCCTCACAAGATGGACAAATTTATTTTCTTTTTTAGTTTCTCAAACCAAGTGTCACTCATATTATTACAGCAGAGCAGACGACATCATAGTGGGAAAACAGAAAAGGTCAACTCTGACTCCCACACGCACACTCAACCGTCGTCATTTCTCACTCCCCCCCACCAAAAAAAAAAAGACAACAAAAGAGCAAAATATACATATTAAAAGAGGTGCATGTTGGGTGGAACTGCAAGGCAGCATGGTGACATTCACCATAGTAACAGGATTTCCAAAGGGCAAGAAAAATCTGTGGCTGTAACAGGATTATGAGAGCAAATAAACTAAAAACCACAACAACAAAACCAGAGACACATCCTAACACATACAAGAATATTTACACGTAACAGAGATGGACACCACATAAACACACAAACCATCTCTGGGAAGTGGTCAGGCTGCCAAAGTGCATGTGACGAAAAAACACTGCTAAGCTCAAATGTTGAAAAGTGCTTCCTTAGGTGTGTGCGCACATCCAGAAGAACATGCTACTGTGCAAACATTGACACAACATTTGTAAGCAAGTACACTGTGCAGTAAAAGCTGATCATGTAACTGGAGACTGTCAAAGTATACACATGATTTCAGAAAATTGGGAAAAAATCCGTATGATAAGTCGTTTCTTTTGTGCATAAACCATTGAAACAAATACAATTGATTTAGTGTTTTCGTTGAGTATCACCATCTCACATGGCCAATGTCTTGTTTGAACTGAGATGCGTGTTGTTTATTTATTTATCAGTAGACTTACATGTGTTTCAATACATCCCCCAAACGACTGTTAAGCAGTGACAGGCACGTTCAATGTGATGTAACACTGCTTTAGCGATTTCGAGATATTTCATTTCATGACCTGTGATGTGTTTTTGCGTGTAGTAACGCACGGATGACAAAGGAGTTTCAAGTACGGTGATTGAGTTTTTCTCTGCTGTTATGGTAGGAAGACATAAACAATAACACCTACAGCCACCTGAGTTTTTGATTAACTGTCACATTTATTTCTTTCCCATCCTGGTTGTATCCTGCAGTGAAACCATAAAACTGAGTCGTAGTAGAGACTTGGCAGTGTTAGACTACATCTCCTTCTCAAACACACAGTATGTGTGATGCAGATGCCACCATTTTACAGAACTGTCCTTGACTTACGTCTTCATGTGCACAAACACTCCTGACTTCAAACAACATACACAACTACAAACATCCTGCTCGTTCAGATGACGTCAACAATTAAATCTTACGTAAAATGTGCTTGAATATATTATTCAAATCTATAGTCTCCAGTGCTTTAAATGTTGTCAACCTGAAGAGGAGGGACTGCTGCAGCAACTCCTCCATCTGTCTGCTCAAGACAACATGGCACCCTTCGCCTGGCTGCAAGGCACATCAGGCGAGCAGACAGGACACCGAGTCAGTCTTTTTTGGGTCACACTACTGCAATCCAAAACCGGCTTTTCAGGCTTGACCTCAATACATAAACCCCCCTTAAATCCTGCAACCTTTTAACACTGGGGGTAGCAGAAGACCTGGACACTGAACATATGTTGATCCTCTTACATGGATCAATACGCTCGGAGCTGGCCCCCCGGAGCGTCAACAAGCATTTAAGTATTGGTAATTCAGTTTAGTTTGGCCCATGTTTAAAGCAGGATTACAGGGAATTCTGTCAATAGTTTTAGCATTTGTAACTGGGGAAACTTTAAAAAAAACTGTATTTAATTATTTTTAAAAAGGCACATTAAAAACATACACTCAAATGAAAATCTTATTTCTGCATTTATACACTGAGCTGGCTTTTTCTAAACACATACTTGGTGCTCTTTTATCATTAGTGAGTTATGAATTATAACTCCTCACAATAGCTATGTGCGTGGAACCTGTTCGTCTGCATTGTACCCTAAGGCTTACTGCTTTTTCTCCAAAGTTGCTCATGGTTTCTCTGTGGGAAGATCCACCATAGGAACCTTTTCTGTGGGGGACATGGGTGTAGGCTCCCCGACGACCACCGCTTCAGTCACAGGGGAGAGGGTGGGTTTCCCCGTACTGGCAGCGAACCCTTGCGCAATGTCGTCAAAGGTTCTTCCTTTGGTTTCAGGCACTCGCAGGAAGGTGAAGATGAAGAACAGAATGAGGAGGACCGTGAAGATGATGAAGACGTATGGGCCACAGAGTTCCTGAGGGAAGAAAAGACATCTGTTTGTTATGGGATATCCCGAGAAGCAAGCTCAAACCGCTTTTCATGAGGTGAACTAAATGTATCCATACCTCTAGTTTTGGGAAACCTAGCCCCACCAGGAAGTTGGCGGTCCAGTTGGAGAAACCAGAGACAGCCATGGCAGCGGGTCGGGGCCCCTGGGAGAAGAGCTCGGCCACGATGAACCAGGGAATAGGACCAGGACCCATCTCGAAACTGGCAACAAAGCCGAACACAGCCACGATGGCCAGGTAGCTCAAAGATGGGTTGGTCTTCTGCTCAGAGAGAGAAACAGAGAGAAGGAATATAATGATAAACATCAGGGAGACATTTTATTTTCTAAGACAAAAAGGTCAAAGTACATGAGGAATCCAGCAATGGACACTTACCCCTAAAGAGAGCGCAATTGTCATGATGAGAGCGAAAATGGCCATTCCAGCCAGTCCAATCAGGTGCAGCGTCCTTCGTCCGGCCCTTTCAACTAGGAAGAGCTAGTGAAGGGAAAAAAGGGGGGGGGGGGGTTGATTAATTATCCACAAAAAAAAATAAAAGATACCATATTGTGAGACGCAAACCAGGTAGTCAGACACTTACGGAGACCACAGTAAACACAGTGTTGACGACTCCAGCTCCAATAGTAGCGTAGATGGGTTGACTTACACCGGCACTGTCAAATATGCCTGTGGAGTAGTAAAAGACCTGACAGGAGAGAAAGAGCAAGAGTTTTGATGTTGTTGAATAATTTATGCAGTCTTCAAATTGAAAATGTTTGGGGGGGGGGGGGCACCCGGGGGCAGAATACACACTGACAGTATCATTCCTTTGGACTTTTCACTTGTCACTCCCTTACTAATGGGAGATATCTCTGGTGCCTTAGCTAGTGAAGGACCCACTGTGTTCACCAGCTACACGTCTGTCGGCTGTTAGGCACTTGGCAGGTGGAGTATAATGACTTTACTGGAGAGTGAGCTAAAACAAAAATGCTGCGGGCTGTAAAGCCAAAACAATGAGTTAATAAATGAAAATAATACTTTGTTGATGGGGAGAACTTCAGGGTTGATTGATAGTTAGCTGCTTTCACATTGCACATAGTCAATTGATCCATAAAGATATTGATTTTTTGCAGCCTTGACTCTTGGAATAGTTACAAAGCATAAATCTATACAAGTTGCATTGTGTAAAATGCTCCCAGCTGCTTTTCCAGTGAGTGATACAGGTCACGATAATGTGTCTGTCAGGGTTCAGTCGATGTTCAGCCTACAGCCGCACACTGCACCAGCTTCACTGTGATTGTCAGGTTAGACACAACAACTGTCGGCACATTTAGTCGGCTTAATTACACAACCTTATCAACACAACACCTCTTAAATACCACTGTGCTGCCATTGACCTTCAGAGGCTTACATCAATCTATCCATTTCCTGGAAGCATCTCTTGCCATGTGCTTGGTAATGTTTCAGTGAAAACTCCTTCTAAGATTATTTTTTTTTAAGTTTAAAGATAGCCCACTCATTTCATGTAGAAAGAGATCTGATGATTTGACGATTACATCTTTAACTGGGCTCCGTGATAAGGTGTGATGTCTACACTCACAGCGTTAATCCCAGACAGTTGCTGAGACAGCTGGAGGACGATGGCGATAATGATTGGTTGACGGTATTTTGGGGAGCGGAAGAGTTCTGGGATGGTCACTTTCTTTTCCATGGCCATCTTCATTCCTTCCTCCTTCATCTCTTGAATGTCATTGCTCACATCTTCAGTGCCGCGCAGGCGCACCAGTGCTGCAAGGAGAAGAGGGGATGGGTGAACGGAGAAGAGGTCAGGACATTGTGAGGAAAATACAATGTCACGCGACGATTGGCTGCAAGGGTCTTGGAAGAACATGTAACACGCTAAAATTTTAATAAATCACAAGGCCACAGAGCATTTACAGGACGCGCTTTAATCCTCAGGTCATTAAAAATCCATGAGGCATTCCCGATTCGGTCTCATTAAAGCCTGATGTTGCCATCTTCATGGCAGTAAGTAAACTGTCTCCAAACCAACCTTTTCTTGCCTCCTCTTCCTGGTTGAGGCTAATGAGCAGGTAACGGGGGCTTTCAGGGCAGAAGGGCAACATGATGCTCTGCAACACGGCGGGCAGGACGGTCAGCGCCAGCAGCACAGGCCACAATGCATCAGAGCCCAGGAGAGACTCCAGACCAAAGATCTAAAATACGCAGGAAGCAGGAGGAGAAGTATTTGTAACGGGTGTGTTTTAAATCAATTCATTTCTGCGACATGAAATTCTGAAATTTATTTTACTTTGAGAGGTGCACAGAGATGCAGACCAGTTTTGATCAAGTCATTCAAACTAAAACAGACTAAAACAACGGTTGTGCAACTGATCTTCAATACACAACGCTTCATTCAGCAAATATTTCCATCTACCCAATTGATTGGTTAAAATGAAATGTTATAATTCCTGAAGATTTTTCTGTTCATTTATTACATTTTATGTTTGTATTTATTTACATTTCTCATGTAAAGTTCTGTATCCACTGAGAGTCAATAAAATAGTATTTCGCTAGGTGATGATAATGGGGCTTGGTAATAGATTGCAGCAGAAAACTGTTTGATAAGGGGAATGAAGCATTGTGTGCAAGAGAGGAGAGGATTTTTTGTTTCTTCTAGCAAAGCTGATATTCTGTATTCTGCAGTTTTTGTCCAAATCCTAGCATGAAAAGAATCAGTCAGCATAATCACATCCCCATACCTGTGCCACCAGGATGCCGATCACTACACCTAGCTGGTGCAAAGTGCCGAAAGCACCTCGGAGATGGGTGGGAGAGAGCTCGCCCACGTACATGGGTGTCAGTCCCGTGCACAGGCCGCAGAATGCACCGATGATCAACCGGCCAATAATGACCATCTCAAAGGATCGACTCAGGGCCGACAGTCCCATTAGACCACCGCCAAGCAGAGCGAGGATATTAGACACCAGCATGGACTTACGCCTGGTCGTGAGCAAAAAGCAAGAAGGAAGGACAAAGTTAGTAAGAGTACAGAGAAAAAAAAACTATGAAAAGCATATATAACAAAACGTATATGTCTGAATAGTGTGCATAAAATAAATGTTACTTTCCCTGAGTCTAAATGTCTTCAAATATCTATCTAAACCACAGAAAATAAATTCATGAATTTATGAAAAAGAGAAGTAGCATATCCTTACATTTGAGAGGCTGAAATCAGCAAATTTGTCCTATATTTTTTCTTGCCAAGTAACATCATTTATCAATCCATAATCAATTTACTGTCTGTCATCTTGTATTAAACATTTGCTGAATCTGTGTGTTGATTCCTTTTGTTCTAACCTGCCAAATTTGTTGACTAAGGCTCCAACAGAGAAGGACCCGATCATGCCTCCGACACTGAAGATGGCCACGGAAAAACTCCACACCATGGTGTTCGTCCCAGGGCTGAAAGGCTCGCCGTAACGCTCCATTGACACATTCTGGAAAAACCTACGCAGTTTCTGTCACGCCGCAGAGAAGAACAGCAAGGTTAAGTGTGAGTGAGGTTTTTGTCTCTTACAAACAGCGGATTTTTACATCTCCACACGGGGGCAGTACAGCTTTTAGCATCGGCTTATTGCACTGCCAAAAAAACAACAACGAAACAAACTCATGTCTGGCACCATAACACTGTTGAGCCTAAGTCACAGAAAGACCTTCTTAGAAAACTGAACCGGAAACCACACACAGAAAATGTAAATTTGTGTCTTCGACTGTAGGTCACTGGAGAGCATCACTACAATATTGATACCGGAAATAGAGAGAACATGTGGTGTTGCATCTATTATTAATCTAGGAATTATGCCCTCTCCTTTAATGGCTGTCGCCGCTGTCTTGAAACATAGAAACACCAAATGTTCCTCACAAGAATTCATCCAGCTGTGTGGCATACACATCCAGACAGACACACACACACACACACACACACACCTGCTCTGGCGCATTGATGACGCCGGTGTTGTAGCCAAACTGGAGTGAGCCGATGACTGCTGTAGAAACACAGTAGAGAAGGTAAAGGGTCACCCTCTTCTTTGGCTGTGGGGGTAGAAAACGACACAGCGATACGACAGTTTAAAACAATGAATATGTGCAGCTTATGTACAATCATGCCCTCAGTCCGTGTGGTGGGTTTGGCCTGGTCCTGACCCTACAAAGCTCTTGTTGTTTATAGTGACACTGGTAATTACACACAATGAGCCTTTCTACATCTGCTCTCCTACCCGCTTCTCAGCTCGCTGCATTAGAAGCTGCAGAAGTTAGGCGTTGCAACACTGCATGATTTTTTTTTTTTACTTCCGAGGTATTTCTCAGCAAAGTAGCTACAAACACCCTGAGAGAATGAGACTAAAACCTATTGTGGGTGATTTCTTTCCTGCAGGTTTGGGAATTAAAGCGGGCTTAGCTCATAATAACAAGCCAATACACCTGACTTTAATCCCGTGCGTGGCAGGGGAGAGAAATTTGCAATATGTTAGAGTATCAGACCAAGCAGAACTGAGCGGAGTCATTGGTTTGAATAAAGTTGTGGGGGCGTCATGCAAAAAAATTGCACATCCCCAATCAAAGCTTCAGTTTGATTTAAGAACTAACCGATTACTTCTCTTTTGCATAAACCTAGTCCGATGGTAACATCCGAACAGGCTCATTAATGAAAGGAAATCCATTTTAATCATCCGCTTTAATCCACGCACAAAATCTGCCTCTGTTTCAACACTCAACTATGCAACATCAGTGAAACATTCCAGCAGCAAATTAATACACTGTTTTGTACAATATTAATCACATTCAAGTCAGAAAAGCAACAGACATGTACAAAGACAAGCACAGTCAGCTTTGTCCCATGAATTCACCGTACATGTTCACATCACATCACTATCTTCACAGATTGAATATCTATAGTAAATTCCTAAGAACATCATGTTCCTTTGGAACAGACTGCCTTCATACGAGCTAAACTTTAAAAATCCAAAGGGAAACTCCAAGAGTCTCCCTCCCCTGAATCAAACTGTCTGCTCTTAAAGTGCAGGGTATTCATGGCCGCTTGTATCAGGTGCCCACTAATTTATCACAAACCAGACTGAAACGCCCCACAAGAGGAAGTGATGAATCGCTTGACGGTGGACTGATAACAGAACATATTTCACCACAGTGGGGTGCTGATAGTTGTAATCAAGCTACATAGTGTTTCTCAGAGGGATACGATACGACGGCCAAAAACAAGATGAAGGCACTGTGACTTCATCTGTGAGAGAGTGATTGTCTTGACAGGAAATGCTGCGTACATGATAAAGCGTCAGGCAGTAGAGAGGAGGAAATGCACAAAAAAACTGATGCTTGAAGATTAAAAAAACAAGAGGGAAAAAAATGATCTTACTTTTGAGAATAAAAATAAATGTTATGTCTGTTATTGTGAAAATAAAAACAATTTAGCTTAATAGTTGCATGCAAGTCATCTTTGACTTTACCTCAGTGAACCTAAATGAAAAGGAGAATAAAGGGTGTAGCACAGTCATGTCTTACTAGAGAAGTTTAGATGGCCCGCATATGGTTGTGTGTGCACGTGTGTGTGGGCGTGTGTGTGTGTGTGTGTGTGCGCACGTAAAGTATTTTAGATATTTAGATATTATTCTGTATGGACATGCCGGTGTTGAGTAAGATTTAGACAAGACGACTGCACAATTAAATCCCCCTCTTGTTACAACAGAGTACAGGGAGTGGCCGACTGAGTAGAGGAGCATAATATACACTATGACCATGAAGCTGTCGACATACACACATCAACGTGTTGTTGTGAGTCCGTATTGTTTTAGTGTGTTTGTTTGGATTCTGTGTGCAAGTGCTACTCTATTATTCTTATAGCAGAAAACATATACTGGTACACGTACGTGTTTGCATTACATTCTGTAGTGGAAAAAGTAACGATTAATATGCAATCAAAGCAAATTTTTGAATACCTGCTTAGAAATGTCTAAGATAATATAAATATTGCTAAATCAAACTTACTGAGCAGTGTTTTAAGTGCTCAGAAAAACATGACATTCATGACCTTTGTCATGAACTTGGACCCATCAATGACAGGCGTCTGCTCATGAAGATCACGTGAAACAACTGAAAGCTCCAGAACAATTACTAAATGAACCTTGTGGTTGAACTAAACCTCAGTTACTCTCTTACTTTTGGTAATTTCCTGGGCTTATGTATAGTTCTTTTTACGTTAATGTTACATAATTATGTGCAGACGGCTGCTGTATTTCAACAGTGTTGAGAAGAAATTTCAACATTTCATCATCCCTTGCAATATAGTGAAGAATGACACTCAACTGACGTCTGCCTTTCCGCCTCAACACTCAACTTCATGCAATAATGCAATCTTATTCCAATCTCTCTCTCACTTAATTAATAATTCCCATTCCCACTAGTTATACATAGTTTTTTTTCTCAATCTTCTTGGCTTTAATCATAAACCAGAACTTTGCCCCCATTCCTTTCCACAATTTGCAGTACATCTAAAGTACATCTGAAAAATATTCAAATCTGCTTAACATTAATGCAAATATTAAGCTGCTTTTCTGCAAACAATTTGTCAGATCTTGAGGGAGAGCATGCTAACATTGACAGTGGTTTGGTGGGTTGTCCCACCGACACGGTGGATGTGTACATCTTAAGTTACGGCCATGAAAATGAAGAAACTGCATGCAACACGTTGCAAAACACAAACCACAGGGAAAGGTTTGCACCACAAGTTTTGTTCACTTTTCACTTTGACGTAGACTTTTGATGAACTAAACACTCTTTGGTGGCATATCATAACTATAAGTTGCCAACCATTGCTTCCCTATCTCCAGATGCACTTTTGTCTGATTACTTGCCCTCATCCCGCCTCCCCGTGCGGCATACAAACACAGGCAAGAAACTAAAACACACACAAGTTCAAACTTGCCACCCCACAGCTCCCCCTCGTTCTTCTTTAATCATGTCCTGAAGTGCTCATCTCATATCCCCAGTTCCTGCTCTTGCCAGAGAGGAAAAATACATAATTGCCAGCCTTTGCCCATTTATATATTACGAGGTTCTGGCTCAAAACAGGGCTCAGAGTAAAACAACACTCTTCCTCCAGAAACACTGGGAATTGCAACAGACAACTAAAATAAATGTGTTGGGTTTTTTTATCTACGAAAAAAGGCAGCAGAAAGATCATATGGGTGGGGTCTCGTGGTTGGAAATGAGATGAAGTTGAGAAAAATAACACATTTCAACACAACACAGGCTACACAGGCAGAAGTACAAGTAGAGAGTTGAATTCACCTTCTCATCCTCCATCCGTTCCATCTTTGCCGCTTGTTAGAAGATATTCAGAGGAAAACCAGGGGACTCTCCAGGTCACAAACCGAGGCTTCTTACACTTTCTCCCGAGGAACACGCCCCTCTGTGCAGACAGGGGGCTGGAAAAGCTGAAAACAAACCAACACATGCAGGGACACACACTTTCTTGAATAAATGTCAATAAAATATCTTCAGCATTAGAATGACAAAAATGTTGCTTATAGTTACTATATAGTCATTCCCTATAGCTAAAACCAGCAAGTCGTCAGACCTAATGGACTCAGACAGGGGCCCAGACGGCTGCAGCACTTGTTCCGCACTCGAATGCAACAGGAGTCAGTCAGAGCTCAACATGACAGTAAACCCCTCCCTCCGCTCCCCCGTCCACCCTCCTTTTTCTGCCCCCTCTCTAATTGTGAAATCACAAGAGACAAGTTATGTAACTGCATCTCTTCAAATCAAATCCCCGTCGCGTTGCTCATTTTGCTCATCACTACAGACACAAAACACCATCCGTGCGCACGGACTCCGATGTGCCATGTGGTGCGCTGGAGCTGCAGGTGATGCTGCTGCGCAATAACCGACCCCATTGTAGTTTTAATAATCCAGACTACTATTGAAACATCGACTTCTGTAGCTCGAACCAACTTATGACACCGACAAACCTCGCGGAGTGATGATAACTCTTTCTTTGCCGGCAGTGGAGCAAGCTTCTGGGCTGTATCCAGTAAAACCGTGTCTTGTCCGGACCTGTTGGCTAAGAGCACTGCTCTGTCCTCCTTCCTGTGTGCGCGCTCTTATAGAAGGTGATGCGATTTCATGGGCACGTTCCACTGCTTTTGACTTACTCACACTGCTGCGGGAGCCACCCCCGTGCGTAAAAGGCGCAGGCGAAAAACTCCCAACGTTACCGAGTCACTCACTCGCCTGGTGTCGCAATGCCGGTGGCAATCGGCGCGGACGCGCTGAGCCTCAGCCGACGGGGGGGAAGCGGCGAACGTGCTCGCGCAGGCGTACAGTGCCGAGGAGAGATGGAGAACAAACGGAGGCCGGTGAATAGGGTCTCTGTCCTGCTGCTGCCGCGGACCCTGGCTGCTGCCCACCGGGGGCGCGAGAACAAAGGGCAATGTGCACGGAGCTCAGATACAAAGCCTGGTCATGCAGAAATCATGGGACCGGCTCAGTGGGTGGCGAACAAATGGGCAGCCCTCCTAATTCTTCATCAACTATGTCTAATCTCCACAGTCCACCTAAATCCCAGTCTGGAATTTGTCAAGTTCTCCAGATGAATTCGAGGTCCCAGGCATTTTATATAAGTCCACTTGGTGAGCGGGTTCCTTTTTGTTTTGTTTTATGTTTTCCCCATAATTGGAGGCACAAGGCACGAGTGTCAGAATTAACCATAAAATATTGAGCTTTAAAAACAAAAAAAAGAAATTAAGTTTTGGCGATGGGCTCAAAGCGCTCTCATCCATGTGTGCAGCTCTAAGAAACAAGTTGAAGATGCAAGAATGTCAGCACCACAGGGCCTCGATAGAAAGACTGAGGTGAACACGCATCAAAAATACAAATATGTAAAAAAAAAAAAAAAAAGATAAATTATTAAATTATATTTCCAAACAACAAGATCTAAAGTGTAACTGAATGCTGGATTATGTTTCCAGGCTGCCACCAAACAGCCTGAGGACATGACCCCCTTGTCCTGAAAGACCCTGGTGAGTATTATATAAACGCAGCTATTAATTATGCAAAGCTAAATAATGGATTGATTAAGAGTTTTGGTCTTCACCAATTAACAATCACTTTCCTAACATGGCCTCATCTACCAGCTCACTCTGTCCGCAGGCCTTGTACAATCTGACATTTAAACATGTACACTTCAGATAATAGTCCAGTACAGATAATATTGGCTTGCAGTAATTTAGATCTTTGGCATTTACATCAAAACTAAATACAAATTGATTTTAATTATGTTCCTGATTTGATGATCAACCCAGTTTCAGTTTTACGAAACATATAAACTCACATTTGACCTCATGGAACCCAATTTGTGTGAACTTGTCTCTGTGACACATTAGGAAGTACACATGACACATTACCTCAGTATTTAGACGACACCCTCATACGAGAACGGAGAGGAGTCACGATGACAACACATGTAAACATGTGTTTCCTTCCAATGTTTAAAGTTTAAATCTCACATTTAGGGCCTTCTGCTCAAAACTAAAAGATGAATGATCCTGTAGACATGTGACCTTGAATATCACACTGTGACAACATGTGTGATATTATGTACATACCAGATATGTGTTGTGACAGTGCCCTTCACTCAGAAACATCAGGTTCGCGTGGCAAGCGAGAGACAAGATGTTTAGATTCAGAGCTTTCAGAGAATTCCGTGCCACATGCGACAGCACTCTTTTTTTTCCTTTTTAGAAATGACACTTCTCTGACCCACCATTGCATCTGTATCCCGTGAGCCAAGAAAACCAATCATGCAGCATCATCTCCAGTGTCCTGTCCAAATCAAATAAAAAGGACATCTGCTCAGAGGAAACCAGGTTAGAGTACTTAACAATATTAAAAAATTTCAAACCACTGTAGATGCTCCTTCACCGTAGAACATGACACAGGGATTTGGTTGAATCCACTGACTGTTTCTGATTACTTGATTTAAATGTTGTTAATTTTAACATGACATTTCAAATCACCATGAAACTGAAGGTTTTCTGAGTTCCTATGTTTAAGTGTACCAATTTTATATTTGAGCATTTATCTTAATTTTATAAATCACCTGCTGAGTAAAAACCTTCTGAATAGGAGCAAAACTGGAAAGTTTGGTGTATGCAAGTGCTTTTGCAAAAAATGGCCTTTAAACAAATATTATACAAGACACAAACAGAAATGTCATGATTCTGCCCCATGACTTTTTGTTGACTCCTTAAGTCTACTTGTTTTCTTCATGGATGCTTGTTTGATGTTGATTTGGTTGTTCCCTGGTTGCGCTTTTTCCTTGTGTGTTGGGTGTATTGGTTTCTTGGACCCTTGGTTCCTGTTTTATATTGAAGTAGTTCTATTCTATTGTCTCACCTGTGCTTCCCTTTGTCTGTGCTGGGTCGTCTTGTTGTCTTCCCCAGTATCTTCCTGTTGTTTTCCCCCAGTCGTTTTCCTGAGGAGTCCGTCCGTGTGTATTTTTCCCCAGTGCTTCCAGACTTTGTTTCTGTTGCCGCTCTCGTGGACACCTTTAGTTGTATTCTGTTTTTGTTTATCTGAGACGTTGTAAGTCTGTTTTCTTTTATTGTTAAATATCCTTTTTTTTCGCCACCTCTGCATTTGGGTCCTGCTTCCTGCTAAACGTGACAAGAAAAAAAGCAAATAAACACTTACATGTAAATGTGGATTTTGGAGGTTTTTGTTCCAGTAGTCTGAAAGAAGATGTGTCTTCGTCAAGTCTCCCACCTCAAGATGATAGTTTAAGCGCCAAGTAACTTTTCCAGAAACTTGAGATAAAGGCAACAAGTAGAGCCTGTTCCTTCGTTTGGTTTCTGCGATCATAACCACACCAAAAGTAAAGAAGAGTATCTTGAACAAATGATTTCCCGTTGAAATATCTTTCTTTTTAGCTCAGTGTGGTATTTTGAGTATGTTTGGTAAGTTTTGCACCTTGTGCATTTTAGAACTTGTTAATCATGTTTATAATGATAATCTGCTGATATAAGATCACCAGGGTTATAAGGTAATTTATGTTAAAGATCTGACAGACTCTAGAGAGCTGCAGCAACAGAGGGAAGGTGCAGCGCAGAAGCTATTTCTTTTCCCTTCTGCATACTGTTTTTACTGATTTAAAGTTTATGCAATATCGCCCTCTTGTGTTTCTGGTTTGCCATTGACTCATGCGAGCTACTGACCTGCCTGGTATCATCCACTGTTCCCTGAGAAGTGACACTGAAAATAGTTATTCTCCTAAAGTCTTTCTCCCCTGTAGTTTCTGTTTGTATCAGTAAATGGAAAAACCCTGAAGAGGAGAAGTTTATTTGGTTTATAAACAAACACAGAGGAAGGACATGTACCCCCTCAGGCATGTTAGGACTTATTGTAGCATAGCAGTGGTGAATGGCTGCCAATGTACTTTCAAACTGTAACACAATGCAATTAATTTGATTGTGTGTATATATATATTTCAGATCTTCAGAGGGTCACATTAGGCTTGAGTTTTAAAATGAACAAGTTAATGCTTGTTTTTAAACTCATGCAGTGACATGCTAGTTCCTGTCTAATGGCGCCACGTGTTGGTTAAAATAGGGAATAACATAAGCACCCTCAGTTTTCACAGTAGACAGACCTGAGCGGTGTTTCACAAAAGACCGACATTTTAAAGACAGCTAAAAGGCGAGAAATGGAAAATAAATGGCAATATTTTCACTCCAAAATAAAGAAAATTACAAAGTGTAGATGCAGATATATCTGTACGCTATGGGGAATCAATGTGATCCAAGTAGGAAAAAGTCACTGTGACATGTAATAAAAAAGTGATACAAAATCAGTAAAGCTGTCATTAGCAGAGAGGACTGATCACTCAGTCGGATTGTTGAATTTTAACATTTTCAAAAAGACGACACTTTACAGGTCAACTGTACTAGTATGTTATATTATTAGACGGTTTATTGTAAAGTCAACCAGGCCTGTTTTTGTAAATGAAGTTGCTGATTCAAGGAAAATGTCATCTGCACCTGGCTTAGAGAAATGCCCAAGAACTTAGTTTAGTTCAACAAAATATCCATCCATCCATCCATCCATCCATTGTCTACCGCTTTATCCATTTAAGGGTCGCGGGGGGGGGGGGCTGGAGCCAATCCCAGCTGACATTGGGCGAGAGGCGGGGTTCACCCTGGACAGGTCGCCAGCCTATCGCAGGGCCACATACAGAGACGGACAACCATTCACTCTCACATTCACACCTACGGTCAATTTAGAGTCTCCAATGAACCTAACCCCATTCTGCATGTCTTTGGACTGTGGGAGGAAGCCGGCGAACCCGGAGAGAACCCACGCATACACGGGGAGAACATGCAAACTCCACACAGAAAGGCCCTGGTTGGTTTGAACCGGGACTCAAACCCAGAACCTTCTTGCTGTGAGTCAGAAAGTGCTAACCACTACACCACCATGCAGCCTACAACAAAATATCAACATGTCTAAATGAATATGATGAACAACACCCTTTGAATTAAATCAGAGCTATATTTATTAATTTTAACAATTTTGAAGAGTAGAGACAGAAACACTTCAGACTTTAACATGCAGGGTAAAAACTTGTGCGTGTTTGTAGTTTACGTAACATCAGTGAAGATGTTGATGATGTGATAGCTGTTTGAATATGTCATTAGGTACACGACAGAGGTAAAGGTGTACGTAACAGAGTGTCCTGCAGTCGACTGTCCTGAACAGTTGGGGGATTTCAGATCTTCCCTGGGAAAGATCCATCTTCCATCTGGTCATCCCATTTAGCAACCTGCAGGTAACAAGAGGAAATATAAGTCATTTGACAGCAAACAGGAAGTCTCAAGCTACAGCAGAAGCATTAATTTACATGATCAATGATTTCATATCAGTCATTGGAACCTGTCACTTACAGAGATCCACGGTAGTTTACCGTTCACCTCAGGGAACGTATGCAAGACAAAATTGTGTCAAAAAACTTCTTTAGACTTTCAATGCAGCTGTGAGACTATTTTGTCTCAACAATCACGCTGTAATCAGGAAACCATGTGAAAAAAAACAACTGGTAAAAAAGGTCAAACTCCATTATCCTACCTATAGATAACCGTTTATCAAACAGTCACAGAATAAAATTATATAGCTCTTAAAGGGGCAGTAGGCGATTCTAAAGCAAAACACGTTTTGTAAAAATCTGTGAATATTTCCTCATGGTCCACTAGCTGTCAATTCTGAGTATGCCCTGGGGGAAAAAAATCCAGCTCCAGTTTTGGCCTAGTGGTTTGTGCGTCGGTCTGCCATACCCAAGGTCACGGGTGTGCAGCCCAGCCCCGAGCAGTGAAATTACAACAACAATGAGAGATACAAGCTTTCTCCAAAATCACTTACTGCCCCTTTAATTGATCAGCATAAAAAAAGATGACAAAAATATAATGAACATCTGTTAAGACTGAACAATCAGAGCAGAGGTCCCACAGCTTACCCAGCTCATGGGACAGAGGCTCTTGTAAACCCTCATGTACCACTGACAGGGCGTCTGGTCCTGGTCTTTGGCAGCCAGGGCCTTGTTGCACCTGTGGTAGTCTGGAGAAAGAAACAAACAAACAAACATTCGAGGAATGAATCACACACTGTTCACACCAATAACACAATTAGACAAACCCGCAGAAATCTAAGGATAGCAGCATGATAAAGAGTCTTGACCGAAAAACTGTGACACAGAACGTGTTTTGTTTCGTACATGTTACCTAGCAAGGTGTTAAAAGTTTTTGATCATACCCCTATGAGGAAGTCGTATTTACGTAGAGCTAACTTCACCGTTGTACTATGTCACCAGGTAATACAGTTAACATATCTGTCATTTAATATAATTATATGACATTTATGGACAAAATAAAAGAAATGGATTAATCAATGAAGAAAATAATCCTTAGTTGTTGGCATTGTCATTTACAGAGGAAGTTGTTGTTCAATGTTGTTTCATCATCTTTCACCAGACTGAAAAGTGAGCATTTATCAACTGTCAGAAATCTATTTTAATGTGCACCACGTACATATCTGACGATTAGGGCCAACAAAACACCAACTGATGAAATGTTTACAACCATTTGACAGACATTGCAAACGTGTACAGTTCAAAGCCAAGTTTCCATCTGCAGCGGCTCATCTTTCATTCTATGTCTGACTAGTTTCATCACAAGTCGTCGCGGTCCTCACCCAGGTAGTTCTGGTAACAGTTGCGGGTCTGGTTGGTGTTGGGGAACCGGGCGTCAAAGGGAGCAGTCCTGTAGTTCTTCAGCTTCTCGTCAATGGTCTCAGACATTTTTAATCCGCGTTAAACACACGTCTATGCGAATCTAGGGGGAGACAGGGTGAATTCATTAAGGTGAGCAGCAGGTTCGTACGTTTTTAAATGTCAGATGTAAACAGCGATCTCAGTCTAACCCCAACACAAGGCTCGACTTAAGCTGGCTATGCTACATGTAGCATTGTGATGAAAGGTTTACTACAGCGGTGTTCTAACGCCACTTTGTCCTATATTGTTTTAAGACGTAAGAGTAAATCTGATCTGACAGAAACACACATTGGAACCGTGTCACGATCATGTTGTCTCCTTATAGTACACGTTAGCCGTTAGCTCACTGCTAATATGCCATTACAGCTAAAGCTAACTGTTAGCTTACACGTTAAAACACGCCAGTTTTCACGCAAACGTTCGGAGGATTTGAACACCAGAGAGTCCTTAAGGTAACGTTCAGAGTCGTAAACGATATATTCACAGGAAATGTCGGGAGTTTCAGACAACTCACCTTGGGACGCTTGTGGCCGTAACCTCTTCAATGATGTCCTTCTTGGTCGACGCGCAGAGGATGCTGGGATATCGGCTCCTCCTGTTCCTCTTCTTCCTGATCGTTCATTGGTCGGAAACATGGGTGGTCAATTTAACGTGCATTTTGCTAATACTGATAATTAATAAAGACAAGACTATCATGTAAATTAAATGTTGGTTTTATTTCTCTATGGTTCAGTGACAGCTCCCTACAGTTCTGCATCATATTTTAGACAGTAGTGTTCTCAAATTTCTTCTCATTTACAAAATAAATAATACCAATAATTATTCACCTGCTTTTAATAAAATAAACCTCACTTATTCTTACTAAATACACATATACATATATTTTCTACTACTATCCTCCTTTTTATATTCTTCTCACTGCTTATTCCACCTTTATTTCAATTCATGCATTATCATTGTCTTCATTTCTGTTTGACTGAGTCATACTATCATGTCAGTATAATTCTTCTTAGTAGCTTCCTTTGCAGATTTGTCAGTTAATTCCTTTCCGTTTCCTTCTATTTTTGCAGGTATCCACACAAATGTCATAAGTAAGATCACCGTTTCAGCTGGTGTTTGATGTGTCAAACATCTGGTCAGCTGTCAAAATTGTTCTCCAAGCTGGAGTTACTGCTCTAAAAGGTCTCACATGTGCAGCCCATTGTAATGCTGACAAATTTGCCACATCTTCCCAGTAGACACCAATAACCCATTTCTGCTTCTTTTGTGGACTTCATTGTTGAAATCTTAATCTATGAATGCAATGGTATAAATTTGACCCTGACTATAATATTAATTGGGGCTCTAACCCATACCCAACTTACTACTCAGGTTGTTTTTTATAAACTGTTTTATATTGTTTTACCGAGTTTTAACAATTGCAATAATTATCACTTGCCTATATTCTCTTGAAATCATGTATTTGTATTGGCAGCAGAAAAAAACAAAACAAAGTAAGACAAGATATTTAATCATCAATTCTTGATTACCAAAATATACTGATCTACTCCATATCATGTCTGCCCATATTAGTCTGTTAACCTCACATTTATTAGAATTTTTGTCCACTAAAGTAGAATATCAGCATCAATATGTCGGCTCCTCCATCCAACATTTTGTGACACCTGATCTGCTAAGACTTAAATTGTCTGTTATTATAATTTTTTGTTTATAGTGTGCTCATTCGTTGTCAAGTGTTTTATCAAATTACTTTAATTTTTCTGTGAGTCCAGTAATACACCGAAAACCTTGGGCATGGTTGTATAATTTCATCAAAGGAGATCCATAAGGATGTAAAATCAATTGTTCTCATTATCACTATAGCTGAATATTATTTTCAGTGCATAACATGTCAGAAAATAGTGTCCATTATTATTCCCTGAGGATGCTTCTGTTGTTCAACCAACAGTAAAAAATACATCAATGTTGAGTTCACTATCACAGTACACTTATGAAACTTGCAATTATGGGTTAGGCTTAAGAATTTCTGCTTAAAAATATTGAATGATTAATCAATTACTGATTTATTTGCAAATTACTTTTATTTATTGTTTCATCAACCAGTTACTAGAACACTTGTTATATCAGGGGTCAATAGGGGCCCAACACACATTTGTGCTCCCTTTCTCATTGGATGAGGTTTAGTTTCCACTGAGCAGCCTCCATTGACACCTGAAATAGAAAGATCAGTTCTGCTTTAAAATTGAATGCAACAGAGACAAAATAGATAATTTACTCATAAATATGAAATTACTTTATAGATATTGATATTCTTGCAGTTCTGTAAATATTGTCCACATTTAAATGGATGTAATCTGTTTCCTTTGTCTTTATTTAAATTCTGACAATTTGAAATGGTTATGGGACGAACCTATTGGTGCATTATGACATATTCAGTTAAGCAATGTGGACTTTGAACGATAGAGCCCCCAAACTGGGACAAACAAGTTTCCTGTCTCACTGTGTGCATTTCCTTCAACCTCTTTCCAGCAAAGCTATCAACTTGGCTGTTGTTTGATGCACTGTGATTGTAAAATCACAACTTGGTACAGAATGTAATTGAGAGTTATTAAGGACGAAAGAGTGACGCCACTGTTTTGTTGAATATATTCATCTTACCAGGTCAAAAATATATATATAGATTGATTTGTGGTGTTCAATATAGTACATTATATCCCCAACAAGTTCCCATATGTGTGTAAATCTGCCCTTCTCTTGCTTTCTACCAATCTCTCCCTCTCTTTCTCACTCAGTCAGGATATAGGTGTTGTCCACTGCAAAGGAAGGAAATTCTGTCACTTAGAACAATGGGCCTGTTTCTCTATCTATAGACCCAGAGAGGCTGAGAGTCAGGGAGAGAGAGGCAGCAGAATTGATCCAGTTAGAACGAAAAGAAACGGGTATTTTAGTTTAGAGAAATGGACAACTAGAAACAGAGATGTGTCTGTAGATGTGTGACAGGTTTAGGCCTTTGAAAAATGGAATTTCGTTGTGAGAAAAAGAAAACATTCAAGGGTGTTGGATTACTTTGAGCTTCATAATAACGTTCAGGTGGCGAAGGATAATCGTAACACACTACAGAAGGATCAAACGTATCTGTGGGTAAGTGTTTTCATAATCTAAAGCCTAAGAGCACTTGAATTTCCTCCTTGTACCATTTTGATTCTAGGGTTTCTAGGAGGATAGTAGGATATTCCACCACAACATGGAGGACAGAATGCTTATTGAAAACCGTAACCTTTCCTGTCTTGAATGACAACAGATTTTAGGTGTGGACACTTGTCAAGATATTAGAAAATGTTCAGTCTTGTTAGTGATTATGTTTGAAAATGTGTTTGGTTGTTGTTGTTTTTTAACTAAAGGAATAAAATGATTACCTTCAAATTTCACTTGTTATAGGGAAAAAAATCCTCAAATTTTGGTGGTTACTTACATAAAAGTAACACTTAAAAAGGGACAGGCACTGAATGTGGAGCGGGTTTTTCCCTGTCACTGCGACAGCTGTCCTACAAAACATGCTTCCTGTTTGCGAATGGAGAATACTCACTAGGATTTTCAAGGCCTGATTGGAAGGGGGGAGGTCGGATTCATTTCTTTTTGTTTGTTTTCACCATTTAGACAACATGCTGTACTGTAGGTATCCTGTTGATATTTTTGATGGTGACATCATTCTATTGTTATATTGTTTCAATCCTGGCTTCGCTGCGACACATTCCTGGGAGGGAGATTTGGAGGAAACATGAGATTCAAAGTATGTTGACATGCTGCAGATAATTGAACTGAAAAGCCAAATTTCTCCTTCATTTCTTTGTGTCAGATGGAGGGGTCTGGCAGTCCTCGCTTCAGAAAGCTTCATTTCCCCGTGGGTCTGTGGATCAACTCGCCCAGGAAACACTTTGCCAAGCTAGGTGGTCGCTGGCCCAGTGCTATCTCTGTCAAGTACGTCTGAAGTTCTCACATTTTTATTCCTGTTTTGCTTCTATATCATATCACACATATTCTGTCTCAGGTTAAGCAACTCTCATGCCAGCTATTGTTCACTTAGAGTTCAGTGCCATATGCATATCGTTGAAAGAACATGTTATGTTCTAATGTCATCTTATCTTACTTCCACTGTCATTAGTATCCTTCCAACCTTGTAACCTTTCCCTGTTTTATTTTAGTCCTCGTTGTTTGTCAGTCATAATTCACAGCTGACTGGTCCCTTCCTTTCTCCTTCCTCTCTCCTCCATCTGTCTTCCTCTCTTATGGTGTTACCAGGTCGACCACCAGCTCTGACGCAGCCTCCCTCCACGAGGCCCCCTTTGCTCCTTCCTCTTCCCTTTCTAACTCCACCCCCTCGCTGGCTTCCCCTACCCCATCTCCGTCTCCCTCCCCGGCCTTTCTCAGGCCACGGCCCGCTGGGCCCCAGTCTCGCACAAAGCGCCTTTCCCATCTCTTTCTGCGGGGGCGCTCCAACAGTGACCGGGACCGGGCTGTGGGGGAGAGGGAGAGAGAAGTTTGGGCACATTCAGCTGCCCCCTCCTCCCACCACTACTTGCCCCCTGCCTCCTCCTCTGCCCCAGGTCTGATCAAGATCTATGGGGATGCCCTGTCCAGTGGAGCCAACTATCGCTCCCTGCTGGCCAACATCCACTCTACAGCCAGGCAGCTCATCGCCCAGGTCATCACTCGCTACACTGAGAGAGAGAGGGAGGAAACAGATGATGCAGGTATAACAGCGGAAACTTTCTTCTCATTTGAACTTCTGCTGTAATCCATTACGAAGACTTATTTACAGCATTTTTTAGCCAATTGAAAATGACAAATTGTAATCATAAACAGCAGTGTTAGGGAAAAATAATGACCTCTTCCTCACTTCCTGCATTACCTTCTAGTCCTCCAGAAACACAGCCCCGAGGACTTCCTATTGTGTGATGTCATTGGAAAGCCCATCCAGCAGCCAGATGGAGCTATCAAATGGGAGACAGAATGCCGGAGAAGTGTTGCCCCATGGGAATGTCCCCTGTTGTTAGTGGACATGTGGCGGCCTAAGGACGGTTTTGAGCGGCGCTTTGAAATCCAAAGGAAGGAAGACTATGAGAGAGAAGAGCAAGAGAGAGAGAAGGAGCGTGAGAGGGAGGGAGAGAGCTACCAAGGTATGTGCTAGACTCAACAGAGAAGTATGTGACTCTTCACAAACGACACCGGGTCAAACTGATCGACATGCTAATCGTGTGCCTGGACAACAGGTGTGCGCTGGCGGCGGAGTAGGATGTCATCAGGGGGCGGACCAGAGGAGAGTGAGCGTGGTCACCGTGGGAGGAACACGGAGCTCAGGAGGAGCATCAGTGACATGAACCTGAGTCTGCGCCGCCGCCAAGGCAACCATGTCAACAGTGACCTACGTGGCTCTGGCAACCAGCCCAATAACAATGGGGGATTGCCGGACAGGAAAAACATTGTGAGCATGATTGGCCCACAGCCAGGAGAGGTAAAAAGATTCCGTTGTAACGAAGCACTGAATTAATAGTGCATTTATTTTTTTTCTTATCATCATGTCTCGAACTGCCATTTCAGATTAGGGCATCAAAAGTTCAAGCAAAGGTTGGTTGGACGAACCAGCCAGCGGAGGATGAGAAAGATTACTCCAGTTGCGATCTGGAAGTGATGTCACAAAGTTTGATCCTTCCACCCACAGACAGGCCCTACTTCCTGTTGCTACAGGGTTATGATCAGAGCAAGGTAAGACATGCTGACAGATGATATCACACACACACCACACAAATACTCACAAACAACACCCACGCACACGTACGCTAAGTAAACACATGAACACAGAGTGACACATACACTCACACACACTGATGTGCACGTATGCTCTATTGCAAGGTGCACACTCTGATTGGCACAAAAGCAAACTGACAGGCAAGTTGCAGACGATTTGTGAGGAGCTGCACGCGTACACACACACTTGCGAACATGACATCATACCTGCATGTCTGTAATCACCACATACCATCTGGGTTTCCAACTCTCTACAAGCCTCTCCCATTCAGCATCCCGCACAAAACAGCCTCAGAGCAGCACAATGCCTCAACAATTTCTCCATCAAAGGCACAAATGCCCTCTATGTGCTTCACTCCACCTCTCACAATGACCTCACACAGGTTTCCATTGTAGCAAACTGTGACACACTTCATACCCTATCAGCCTCTGTTCGTCTTAACATCTGATGGAAGATTGATATAAACCATTCCACTTAAAAAGATAACAGACCTCCCTGACTTTCTGCTACTCTACACTGTGTGTTTTGTTAAGGATTTTGTTTTGTACATCATGGCGGGACTTACGCATGTGTTTGGAAGAAAGCCCACAATGAGAGAGAGAGAGAAGGATAGAGAGAGGGAGAGGAAGGGGAAGAGGCCTTTGAAGGTGGACACATTCCTCTCTGCCCCTGACCTTTTGGCTAGACATTTACTTGTGAGGAGAGACTCAGCTGTTCCTGAGACGCCCACCGGACAAGGTACTAACAGCGCCAGCTCAGAGGTCCTTGGTGCACTTATACTATGCAGTCATACTCAAGTGTACAACCTATATAAAGCAGTGTTTGATGTATTCGATCCTCAACTAATCTCTTTTTATTCCAGCTTTGATGCGACCCTTCAGGGGAGGTGCAGTTACACTCAACGGAATGGCCCTTTATAGGGAGGCCGTCCTAAAGCCCGGGGATGTGATTGGTCTTGGGCACCACTTCCTTTTCCTATACCGTGACCCCCGTGTCACCCCAGCTCCACCGCTGGCTCTGACCCTGCCATGGCAGGCTGATGCCTCCACCACCTGCTGCCCCTCAGGGCTGGTGGACAGGCAGGAAGCGCTCAGGCAATACCTGGGATCAACTGAGGCAGTTTTGAAATTCCATCCTCGTCATGCAGACCCCTTGTTACAGGTGAAACAAGCAGATAACTACTATTTTATAGAAACTATTACAAACTGTGTAGGTATTTAGTGTCATTGTTAAGTGGCCTTGCTGACATGCAACATGCTAATCCTTCCCTTTTCCCCTAGGAGATAATCTCCAAAAATTCGTCTCCAGACTCTGGTGGTGGGCCTTTGGCTCCTGCCTATCTCCTGTCAATTATGATAGATCATGCCTCTAAACACCTGGACCCTGCTCTCACACCACAGATATTACTCAAGTCTGCCAATCTAATCAAAGAAATTGTCTGGGTAAGTAAAAAAAACAAAACATCTCAATATATAAATTTAAAAAAGATGATGTTCAGGGTTTCCTGGTGGTCAACCATAATTCGCAATGAATCCATCCCTGGTTCTTTGCTGTGTGTCATGTCACTCCCTCTCTCTCATTTCCTGTCACCTCTTTAGAGTTAGTGCTGTAACAAAGGCATGAAAATGTTTGCATTTATTGCCCTCATCAAAAATATATATTTAAATAACACTTAGAGTTGACAGCTATACAGCTCTTTGGGGCTGTATTTATTTACCACTTCGCTAAATGCTAATGTAAGTACGCTATAACGCTCACCCTAACAATGCTTATTATGACATTGACCAGGCATAATGCTACATGCTTACATTTTCTGATTTACACCAAGAAGATACAGCAGAGCCTGATGGGAATTACATATGTTGTGTAATAATTTTTTTTGTAAACCAAAGTAATTGGTAAAATCTTGACTTGATGATGGTACTATAGGAAAAGTCAAGGGATCACTTAAGTGATTACAATGATTGCAATTGTTAGTATGCTACATTTGCTACCTGGCGCAACCATTACAAGTCATCCTGAGGGGGGATATTTGTTTGTGCCAAATTTCATAGCAGGTCAATAGACGTGCCGATATTTTAGTACAAGCAAAAAAGTCAAGCTGCTGCTGGCGCTAGAGGAAAAGTCAGGGGATCACCACCACAGCCATTAGGATTCATTCTCTGGGAACAATGAATACCTGTACCAAATTTCAAAACCAAAAGTTTTTCAGATATTTCCGTCTGGACTAACAGTCAGACTTTAGTCATCTAAAGATCCATGATGCAAGCATGACTAAAATCAAAAGTAAAATATGGTATATGTTTTAATATGCTGAGTAGTAAACTTTTTTTTTTAAAGGTGTAAGACTAGATCAAGTGAACCGTGAACTTGTTCAGGACAGTTTTAATGGCCATAACGCTCACTTAAATAGGCAGGAAACATCAGGTAGGTAGGTTGAGATTGACACATTCAGTCAGACAGACAAACCAGCAGACTGGCATATGCCCTTCAGGTTGGCCTGCAATGTTGTGGACATGAGCGAGGATGAGCTGATGTCACTTCCCTCCTGCTGGAAAATGTGCTGTAATTGTGCTGGCTGCGGGGCTAGACACCGCTCCCCCTGCTCCACCCCCACACTAAGCCGAAATGTCTCTCCTCTCTTCTGTCTCCAACTCTCTTTACAGGATAACATTAAGGAATTTGGGGATAAGCATCCCACGCAAAAGTAAGAGCATTTTTGTTCTACGTCATGTTTCCTCTGTTTAGAGATCTCCCACTGAGTGATTCATGATACATTTGTGCTCGTGCTGTTATGTCTCCGGTAAATTTTTGTGGTATGCTGAAAGCATTGTTACCAAGTAATGTTGAAAAATGGCTCAAACACTGTTGAGTAATAATAACTTGGTCTATTTTTACTCAACAGTATGGTGTGTTTCTCTTTTAAAAAACTAACAAAACGCTGACAGGAGAATGTTCACAATCATTTGAGAGCTAACAAAACTCTGACACTACACGAATGCTATGTCCAGTTCGACAGAGCAAGAGGGTGAGATAAGCACACCCAATGTTCAGAAACTGTCATCTGACCTTCGACCCCTGATGTTCTGGATGTCAAATGCCACAGAGCTCCTTAACTTCTTCCAGGTCAGAGTTGAAACCATGGAGAAAGAGTGGGAATTTGAAGGTGAGAGTGACTTCCAAACAATGGCTACCTTTGAAAATCAATTGTTTTCTTTAACAATACAAGACAACAACCAAAGACTTTAATTCTTACCATTGTCCTAATGATCACCTCTTTAAAGCGCCCGGGGACCCAGTTTTGACAGCTGACATGGACACCTGCTCAGAAGCTTTGGCACAGCTGGATGACGTCATCATGCACACTTTCCAACAGTGTGTGTATCACCTCACCAAGGTACAAAAAAACGCCCAAAAGCTCAAATCCATACTGCGGAGTAACTATACAGTTTACTACATAGTAATCATCACTGTATACTGTTTTAACAATTAGCATCCAAGACACCAACACACTGAAGTGATACTGTACATAAGACGATCACCAAACTACAACCTTGGAAAGCCAATACCAATTAAATTCCACAAAGACACAGCAAAATGTATTGTTTGTGTAAAATGTAAGACTCAACGCTTACTTTGGTTGTTTACTAAGAATTTCCTGGAGCTGTCTCATCAACAATCAAAAATGCATTTTTTTTTCCCCCAGTTGTGAGCATCTCCTTCTTTTTCTTTCATGCTTTGTATTGTCGGAAACAGCACAATCACAAACCAACCGTATTCAGAATGCTTTCTGTCTCGTTATCGTATTCTTCATTCTGCCCCTCTCAGTTTGAACATACTACCTACTAAAAACCTGCTCAGAGGAATTGGTATGGTTTTGTGACATGTCTACTGCAATGCTTGTCGCCGATATGTACAAAATGTTAATGCTAATATGCTGATGTATATTGCAGGTGTAATGCCTTCACTATCATGCATTTACTAATAATCAGTACACAAAGTACAGGTAAGGTTATTCGACATATTCAAATTTTGCCATGATGGTGTTGCTGGAAATTTTTTCTGAAGTGGTCACCAAAGTTGTTACAATTCATCGGGGCACATGAATGTATGTAACAAAATTTCATTCAGTCACTCCAGCAGTAATGCGCTATTTTAATCTCGACCACAAATGTTGACTTCGTTGTGGTGCTAGAGGAAAAGGCAGAGTATCAAAGTCAGTCAGGTTTATCCTCTGGGGATTGAATATCTGTGGAAAGAAAATATTCATGACATGCCAATCCAATATCTCTTGAAATATTTCAGTCTGGATCAAAATGGCAGATCGACTGACAGTGCAATCCCTACAGCCACACTGCTAGTGTGACTAAAGATGAAACCAACAAAACCCAATTCTCCACCTTCCATCTATTCCAACTTAATGTCTCATTCCCCATCCATCACAAACACAAAATATGTTTGTTAAAAAAAAAAACAACATCAAGTATTTCAAGTTTCCGATTTTTTCTGTCCATAAAGACCCTGTATTCACTACTTCCTGCTCTCCTGGACACCAACCCAT
This sequence comes from Scophthalmus maximus, assembly GCF_022379125.1. Classification (NCBI taxonomy): domain Eukaryota; kingdom Metazoa; phylum Chordata; class Actinopteri; order Pleuronectiformes; family Scophthalmidae; genus Scophthalmus; species Scophthalmus maximus. Next base: position 13,729,945 of record NC_061515.1, on the reverse strand, counting down.
TCTCCAGAGAGGAGAAAGATAAAGAGAAGGGTGGACCTGGAGGTGCAGAGGGAGAAGAGAAGAGGGGAGAGGAAGGGGAGATGGATGACGTGTCTGCCTTACCGCCTAAGGTTGCGGGGCTGGTGGAAGTGTATCGCTGTTCCCTCATGCTGTCGCGGGAAGCATGTCTGTCGCCGCCTCTCACGTCCCAGACCTTTGGCTACCTCTTCTTCTTCACCAACACCTCCCTGCTCAATACCTTGCTGGAGAGAGGTGAGAGGTCATGTAAGATAACTGCGGTGATCACAGGAGATAAATATCAAATATTTTATTGTTTATAAATTTAAGCTATCATTTTTAAAAAGTGAAAGGTTTTTGTGTAAACAGTCTCACTTTATAAAGTTCTTCAAAATCACATCTGAATATTGATTGAGCTGATAAAATTATATAAGTGCTGTTTTAGATAACAGACAAATCTTACGCTAACCCATGAATTTCATTCTCTTTTTTTCAGATGGATTGTTCTCCTGGTCCAGAGCGGTCCAGATTAGAACAAACTTGGACCTGGTCCTGGATTGGTTACAGGGGGCGGGATTGGGAGACATTGCCTCTGAGTTCATGAAGAAACTGTCAATCACAGTCAACTTCCTGTGTATTCCCAAGACTCGCCTGATCCAGGTAATACACAGATACATGTGTAGTGTGCCTCCGCAGACCTTTCCTACAAAATCATCTGACATTTGCTTCATCAACTTGTCGTCTTCCAGTCATCCTGGACCAGTCTCCTGGAGGACCATGTCTTGTTAAGCTCCGCCCAGCTGCACCACCTGCTCACTCACTACAAGCTCGGACCAACCAGAGCGCCCCCAGCATTGTGGGCCCCTCCGCCAGGCACAGAGCTGAGTGGAGGTAAAACAAACTACTAGTTCCACCACGACTAACAGTAATAATAACACAATATAAATGACAAAATTATCAAAGCTGTCTGCCAAATCAATTGTTTGTAATCCTTTTCTCATCTTTAGATATCTTTGAGAGCTTCCTGGACCATCCGCCTCTAATCCTGCCAAACGAGACTCCACGCCTTGACCTCTCCCAGCCAATCCCAAGCCCTGAACTCCAAAAGGAAGTGACACGTCTCCGCACCTTCTTGTGGGGACTCGACCAGGATGAGCTCCCTGCCAATCAGAGGACTCGGCTTTGAGGAAGCCCATATTTGTCTCCTTATGGATGTCTCATAGAGGAAAGAACGATGTGACAAGGAAAGGCCAACTGTAAAACCACATAACATTCAATAACTGGAAAAGGTTTCTTCGTTTTGGTGCTTTGAGTGTTTTTTCATGACATTTGCATATGAGTTCATTTATTCACTTAGATATTTTCAACTTAGACACATGTACTGAATTTGATGTTAGTTAATTTTAAAGCAGGGAGTGAAATCCCTTTATCTGTAGGGATACGTAGTGTTATTCTTTACATGACTGTTTGACTTGGCTTCAATGTATGTTTTTAAAGTACTTGTTTTTAATAAAATACAGAATTCTACTCTAAAGGAACCTACAGTTTCCATATAATCTCTGACAAGTTCATTGCCCACACCAAAGCCCCTGGGGCTTGGCGCTCACCTCCCCTTCAACACCAAAGAAACATTCCACAAGGTGGCAATGCAGGACTCATTCCTCTTTGGCGTCTAATGAGTCTGCAGGTAGAATTACTTGAATTAGGAGGTTATCATACAGCTACATCATCAAGTGTTCCAAAGAAGCATTCTCATTTCCTGTAATACTGGCAGGATTTTACACAGGGCCATGACTCAAGCAAGCAAATGAGACGACCACACACAAAGGTCACCATTGCCTAGGTAATTTGTCGTAAAGGTCAAAGCTGGAGACTTAAGAGCAGGGGAGATTCTAATTGCACTTTGGTTAATGTGACACACTAAAGTGGTCTGTCGGGTTGGGTATCCCATTCCATTGATGTGGTATAATGCCCTGGCTCTTTAAAAAAGTCCAGCTCATTAAGCATAAATTAGCAAGTGGTTGAACTTGGAGCAAATAGGTGATATCATTATTCGGAGTGACTAACAGCTAAACTTGAACTGTCACAATGTTGTAATATCCAGTCAGTTTCACTGTCTAGTCAGCCAGACGTCTTCAGACAACAGTTCACCACTTTCTTTGTTTCACGGTGAAGCCCTGTGGCGTCTCGGCAAGCGCAAGTTATCATGCTCCTCCTTTGGCATCCGGCCAAATGGTTTCCTTTCTTCCGGTCAGCTCCTCGCATGAATTTCTTTACGGTAAAAAGCTTAAAAAAGAAAAACACCAATCCCGTGAGAGACCCCCTACTTACATCATCACTCTTGCCTCTAGTTTTGTCTTCACAATTTCTTACTGTGCTGACATCAAAAAACATGCCATTGAGACAGACCAGTTATAGATTATGAATCATGAGGAGAGGCTCCCTGTGGTCACATTTATCAATTAGGTGATTGTAATCACTCCTATTTTAAATTCAATGCGGAGCATGAGTGAGAGTGAGACTGTGTTTGTGTGCTAATTTCAACTTTCCAGTAATGTCGTACAGATGTAGTCTGTAGCTTTATAATTAAACACAGATGGGGCTCAGACTGGTATAGGTCCATGCTGATTGTGTGATATTACAGTAGTCTTGGATACAATACGGTGACCAATGTCTGAGAACTATTAAGTAACATCTAAGGTTTAGTAAGCATGTGACACACACATGGTTTTCTGTGATCTCGATCACTGACACATACAAACTGTCACACACACTTTCACCCAGCATTGCGTCGTCACACATGCACGCACACACACGCGCGCGCACACATACACACACACACACACATACAAAACACTTTTCTCTGTCTCACACACTCGCACTAAAAAGACTTCTGTACCCAGGTGCGGAGTCCCACACCTGTTGTAGCGGCTCTCTGTCATTAGCTCAACACAATTATCACTGGTGGACCGAGGGGGGGGGGGTGAGGACAATGGGGCAGTCATTCTCTCCCTATCATCTCCTTCTCTCTCCCTGCTGTCGAGTAATGAAAGATTCTTCCTTTCTTCAAAGAGACGGAGTTTCCTACAAAACAGCTGAGTCAGAGGAGAAAAGAGAGGAGGATGAAAAGAAAAGGAGAACAGTAGGGAGGCAGGCGCGGTAATGCAATGCTGCTGGTGTGAGGCCCAGTGGACCACAGTGATTGTGTTCATTGTTGCTGCACACAGGAGTCATTTTCAGGAACCAGAAAAAGGCCCATGGCTCTCACACTTAACACTTAACAGCTACAACCTGGCATGGCCCCAGTATCTATTTGTGATCTGGTAACACTTTACCTGAGCCCTGCGTCATCGCAAAGCCCGCAGTTTTAGGAGTTTTTTTTCAAAACATACGTAAGGGGAAAGGACAGAATAGGATGACGGTGAGGCCACTGATGGAGGTTGTGAGACACATTTTATCGGGAAGTCGCAGGGGAAAGTGTGAGGGTTTAAGACAAAAGTAGTCATCACACCAGATATTCGGTTTGTTATACTAATGGGAACTTAAACTGTTTTTATCCTGATCCCACATGGGCAAAGGAGCAATATTAGTTATATGACTGTGACGCTAAAGAAACAAAGACAGATTTCTCCCAGACTGAAAATATTCAAGAACCTGGCTGTATGAGACACTAGTCATCAGAGAGCCAGAGAATCAGCTCCTCACTGGAACAGAGTCAGAGTGAACAACTGTGCGTGACTCCGGGCTAAGTCCTGTGTTTAGGGCCAGGGAGGAAACAAGGGAGCGAGGGAATCTCTGTTAGGTCACAGGCAGACAAAAAGACAGACTGGGGGTGTAGGAATCTTTGTGAGGTTTGAGACAACTGGAGAGAAGGTCAGAGGTGCCTGGACGGAAATCAGTCAGATGCACACAGACGACAGACTGTGGCTGAGGTTGGCGATGGGCAGACTCGTGGATGAAATGGACAGCAGAGCCTCAGTGAGGTGACTAAAAGGCCAAGAGAAAAACGTTGGTCTTCCTCAAGGGACAGATCTGTTTTCCTTCTGGTTACGTCACCCGAATGTGAAATACACACATAAACACACAAACTTGTCTCTCTTTTTCTGGTGCACACACGCGTGCCCCTACACACAAATGTGCACAGGCACACGCGGGGATATAAAGAACCCCTGTGAGGTCAGATCCTCTGGGTTGAGGGTGTCCACTGTTAGTGGCCTTGCCAGCTAAGCCTCACAGTCTCACTGGCAGCTACAACCACTACCACCGACCGCTGTAGCCTGCCTTGCCCTTCCCTGCCCTGCCCCGGCTCTCTCTCCACTGGCGGCTGCCTGTCCTGGCCTACAGATGCTGCCTGTCCAGGGCCGCAGTGCATTTCTATGTGTGCCTTTTCAATTTGGGACAGGGCACGTTCCACCGATATAGGACTGGTGGTCTTTTCCAAAATGTCCTCATCCACCTTTCCCTTCCCTTCCTTCTCTTTCCTCCTGTTTTCCTGTCCCTCTCGCTTTCTTGTTCTTGCTCAGTATGTTTCTCTCGGGCCGGGGGGCCTGTGGGCCTGTGGGCAGGGGCCTTATTCCATCAGCCTGGGGCTTCTGTCAGAGGCTTGTTCCATTTTGCGTCATGGTGTTGACTGAGCAGACCCCACACTTAACTCCCATAGAGCTATGGGGTTGGGCGGCAGGGCGGGCAGCTCAGGCTAACGCGGCCCCGTGTTCAGCGTGGTAATCTGATGGCCGTGTTTATTTTATGTAGCTCTCCTTTGATGGAGCAGAAAAAGTCTTTGGGCTTTTTGTTTCAGCACTTTCACTGCCAGGTCAGAGGTGCTCGCCGTGGTTACGCTCAGGAAGAATAATATTTGCCCTTATATTCGCTCCAAACACTTTTTTTTCCATATTAGTGTCAGGGATACTCTCTGAGTTTCTGCCTTCTTCTGATTCGGCACATTGGAGGTGAAGGTTGGCGGGCGACTGCACCTCAAAGGCATTGGTCCCTTAGGGATAATGGGGGTGTTCCACAGGTTGTCCCTGAGGCCTGTTCCTGTACCCTGAGTCACTCTTGATGATGGTCTGAGAGACAGCCCTGCAGCCAGATACTGTATATTAATCCTATTAGTGAAGGGAAACACACACATAAACACATGAAAACACTCTCCCCCCTACTTGGGTGCCCCAGACTCCACCTCAGCTGTCAGTCGTCCAATCTTCTCTGGGGCTCTTTTTTAATGGAGTTACCATAAAGAAAGTTACCTCTCCTTCTTGTCTGCCTGTGCGTTTTCACTGCCTCGCTTCAACACTCACACACCCACTGTTTTTCTGCCTTGTGTCAGCTGTTTCAGATGGGTCAAAAAGCCAGGGAACCGCACTGAGCGTGTTTTCACACTCGAAAGTCCGGATCAAGGTTCGAAACAAGGTTCATGTTTCCGTTACATCGTACACATTTGATCCAGTTAGTTTTGGTTTCCCTTTGATTTTGCGAGCAGACTAAAGAACTTTCCACATATATACCTACATCTGCCGTCATCACCTACGTGTTCTCCCTATACTTGACATTGATTGGTTTATAAACGGGCACCATATCTCTCTTCCTCTCAGAAAATTACTGACGGGCCAGCCTCAACTTCCTGTAATTCATTTGAAAGTTCAAATCCTACAAAAAAGTGTTTTCACACTGCAAATTGACTGAACCCTGGATCCAAGACCACCTTCTTGTGGTCAGACCAAATTTTGGTGCTTTGGTCCAAGGCACCTTTCACGTGCTATTTTGGTTTGGACCTAACTGAAAAGTCTGAAGGTCTGCACCATGCAAGGTAGGTGTGAAAACACCCTAAGTAAAACAGTGAGGGGTTTGACCCAAAGGTACAAGTAAGAAGTCATTTAGTTCACATTCCCTGGATCAAATTCTGACCCCAAATTGTTCTGTAAAACCGCACCATGAAGTACAAATAGAGTCTCATGTATTGCCCCTCATCACATTGTTCTGCACTTACTGTATCTATTAAGCTTTACAATGTTGATCTGACCCGGTAAAGTGCTCTGATTTGATCTGAGTGGCGACTTACAGGACTCGCTTTGTCATGCAAGAATGCTTTCTACTTTGAAGATTAATTAGTACGTGGCTTTTGAGAGAAGAAGCCCAGATTGTGGCTGGGAATATTGTTTATCTATCTCAATTTTGTTTTTGTAATTGGCCAAAGTCTATGCTGTCATATTACAGGAATGGATCGTTGTCATAAGATAAGACACCCTGGGGAGTTGTATGGATAATGTTTCATTTCCTTCCAGGTTGTTCATTATTTATGGTCTAAATACAGAAAAGACTGGGTCTTGGCCAGCTAGGAACAATAAGCACTCATGCAAACTTTCATACACCAGCATTCAGACAGAAACTAGATCACTGGGCTCTGCTGGCCTCGGTATCTCTTATCTTTCCGTTGCAGATGAATTCAAAACCATGCACAGAAAGGACTGTTTATACTTCCTGCCCTCCTCCTTATATCCCATTATCCCTGTTCTGTTGTAACACATTAGACATGTTTCTGAGCTCCCCTGTGACTGTGAGGTATGTGCTTACTCACAGATGAAGGAGCCTACACTCTGATGTAATCCAGGAGAAACAGGGAGTGAGAAGGGAGGGGGGGGACTACCCTGGTGGCAGGTAATCCAATCCCTCCTCTTGCAATTTAGCAGGTCAAAACAATTCTGGCCACCCCGAAAAATCTGCATCAGCAGTCAGACAAAAGGGATGTAGACCTGTTAGCAGACACTAATGTAAGGTGATGTAAGTCTTTAGAGGGGTCACTACAGGGGGGAAGCTAATCTGGATCAGGGTTTGACAATGTTGTGTTCGCTGCTCTTGCTGAGCTTGAAAGCCACTGCAGATGGCACTGTGTGGGAGACTGTAGAAAAGCCGGCGACGGTGATTCATAAATAAGTGCTGTCAGTCAAACCCGAGGATTCACCAGCCAGAAATCTGCCAGCGAGGTGTGTATGTGTGTGTGTGTGTGTGTGTGTCTATGTGCGTGTCCTCCTCTTCCCACTCACTGTCACCAAATCAGGGGCAGATTAAAATGGGTTAACATTTCCTGTGGCGTGCCTCTATCGCAGTGCTCTCTTCCGATCCCACACTTGTCCCTTGCTCTCTCCCAACACCCTTTAGATGGTTGGTCTGTTTTACGTCTTTGCAGTAGCTATCTGTGTTCAGTCATGCTCTTCCATGGCATCATCTTCATCCCACCTTTATCGCAGGACATTAGCTCTTTTCTCCCTGACGCCCTCACCTATCTCGGTCCAGTCATCCCAGCCGGTCCCAACCCTTCCCATTCTTTAATTTTCATGTGTCACCTCTCCATCCTCGTCATCACTCTCATCACCCCAGGATAGCCACTGTCAGTGTTTATTGTCATAGTGTCAAACCTAGACCTACGTCTGTCCAAGCATCCTGTTCCATCCGCTCCCACCCCACTCTTTGTCGTCATCCCTTTCATTTCTCCCTAGTTATTGTCCATGTGCCTGTTGTTTCTGGTCTTTCAGTCCAGTCTGCTTCGGGGAGCTTCCTTCTTATCGCTCACTCGGCCATTCCTTGCATTCCTGGCATGCTTCCTGGCACTACTGGGGGTCCAGCCAGATGTGAGGGCGTCTGTAATACAAGGCAGACGCTGAGGCCAATGACACCATTCATTCATCCCTGGTGACCCCTCTGATGATGATGGACAATGTGATTGATGAAAAGAAAGATGATGAGGAGCCAGGGAGAAAAGGGAGGTGGAGACATAAAAAAGACAGTGGTGGTGGGGGTGTAATGGTTATGTATGTGAACTCAGTGCCAAAAATAGAAAAAATTGGATAGCTTTAATTTTAAGTCCTTGACTCACAGACTGTTATTAATAGAAAATGGCATGTTAAGCATTCAAATAGCTCCCGACAGAGCAGTTTGTGGCTAATTGGGAACAGCAGGGGTCAAAGTGCACATTAACATTGGGTACAAGAATAGAGAGTTTGGAATCACTTCCATGTCATTCCTCTTAGTCACAGCCTTCCAACGATAAAGGTGGTTCTCTAACTGCACATTAACCAGAGCTTTTGTTGGTTCCCACAATGAACAAAGGTCAAGAAAATAAAACTGAAGCGACTGTGGGGTTGTGACAGGTTGTGCAGATGTACAAGTAAACGATGCTCATCAGACTTGGAGATAATGAAGAAGAATGCAAACACATTACTTCCATATCTTACTCGCACTATTCCAGAGATAAGATGTCCAAGAGGTATGAGGGGTAGATAAATCAGTTTATATAAACATTCACAGTAAATGTTTTCTTTCCACAAGAGAGTGCAAGAGGAGAAACTGCATTACGACAACAACTGCAGTAATTTCAATCTAAAAAAGCAAGACAGTGTATCTTCTGTGCCGTGTTTGCACCGCTTTAAGTCAAAGTCACTTCAAACCAAAGCTGACATTTCAGTGAACTTGAGGTCCACCTCCCCTCCCTCTGCGGTCAAAACACAGCCTACTGAATGTGGAGAGAAGTCTTTTTGATTCCCAAACATTTTCTGATGCACTCTGCCTCTCAACTGTTGCACTCAACTCCCTGATCCCTGTCTGTACGCTACTTCAAAACATAAACAGTGACAACATGCGGATATGCAATTTCCTTTCCTGTGTTTGCTCTCAGTTATGATGAAATTTACACACTCACGACTGACGCAAAGGAAACGGTTGGTGAATCAACGGCAGAATTAATACAGCTGGCCATGCGCTGTGTTATATGTTGTGTTATCTGCAATCATTGTTGTGGGAGGTTGATTTATGATTGTCAGCGTGTAATGAGCGTTAATTTAATTGAATAGGCAGGAATGAAGGGGCCTGAAGTGCGTCAGCATTCAAAGAAACAACCAGGCCTTGTCAGGTTAAAGGGGGTAGTGGGTTATAAATTGTTTTAAATGCTGGGGGTGAACTGTCAAACAGACGTAAGCATATGTGTGTTTGTGTGTGTTCGTGCAAGCTTGTATGTGTATCCATCCGACTGCGAAAGGGCATCCTCCCACCGCTCCATGTGACTGAGGTCACGTCACGTTGACAAAGTCACTCTGTAGGGCAAACTGCGACGTCACACAAGTCCTCTTCCTTTTGTCTTCCCGCTCCCCTCACTCTTTCCCGTCGTCTCTCCAGCCCCTGCTGCCCCGTTACACACACACCCGCACACACACGCACACCCCTCCCCGTTTCCCCTGACTGTTTGTCAGCAGCTCTCAGCTTCCGTAGAATAACATGACAACGGGCTCAGTGTCTGGCTGACGCAGACGCATGGCAAGTAGTGGTCAGATCTAATACAGTAAACATCACTCAGACACTGGTTGTAGTTACTCACCCAAAAAAATGGTGGAAGACTGACAAAGGGACGGACAATGTACAAGTAATGTCTCCGGGGTAACTATTCTGCATGCTGAGGAATGCACCAAAAATAAGACCTTCACTTTCACACTCCTGTTCTTCTTTTTCTTTTTCAAAAAGTATCATAGAGGGTCAACGGAGCCGAGATATTGCAACCAGGTGATGAAGGTTGTTCGCACTTTGCACATCATGTTTGGTTACACATGCTTTGATTGTTTAAAGCTTGTACTGTTTATGTTTCATTGATCCTTGTGCACACCAGACCAACTGAGAGACCGGGAGGAGACGGGGAAGGAAGCCATTGAGTGTGTGAAAGAGAAAAAGGGGGAAGCACTTTGAAAGGAGGATGAGATGAGGAGAGAGGGATGCAGACAGGACACGCAATGACAGGGGAGGAAAGAATGTTTAGGGCGACTGAGAATGGCAGAGAGAGGAGCGGGAGGGAGCTCTGAGACGGGCCTGGGCTCTCCAGTGTATTAACACCAGTCTGAGATGGAGGGAGCAAGCAGGGGAGATGGAAAGAGTGTTTGCACAGTAAAAAGTTCCTTTTGCGTGGGTAGCTTACTTCCCGCTGTACTCCCCCCCCCCCCCCCCCCCCCCCCCCCCCCTCAAAGCCCCCACCCGCCCTTTCCTTTTTTCTCCCTCTCACACTCTGTCTGTGACCTATTGCTTCAACAAGTTCATTCAGAGATTTCCCCACTGGCAGACGCAAAGCTGCTTGGACGCAATGACTGAGAGGGGAACGTGAGCAGGTGAGCAAACGCAGAGTCAGAGAGGGAGACGGTCTCGGCTGACTCTCACGTTGTCACTGTTACACGTTCGTATACACACGCACACACACAAACCCCGTGTTTTGTCACATAACTTAGACTCTGGTTTCCATGCGAAATATGCCTCATAAATGTGTGTTTAATAGAGAGCTGATTCAAACATTTTGCCCCCCTAGTTTCTGCTGGGAGAGACTCGTGCTCTCCCTTTCATCCCCTGCATCCTGTCCTTTGCATGGCTCTGTGAGCTGAGCCAGTGGAGGAAACCTGCAATAATGATGCTGGTTAATGTCCTCCTTTAATGGTCTAATAAAAAAGTAAAGCAACAGATGCACAACAGCCATATGTGTCTGAAGTGGGCCGCTTGCATGGAAAAGGAAGAGAGCAATTGACACGCATAATTTGTTGCTCATGTCCATGGGGAGTTTTCTCAACTAAAGACTCAGTGGTGGAGGGGAGGTAGAGGGGGGTTACTTTGAGAGGAGGGTCTCCTGTCATAAATCCATTTGAAAGAGGACCAAAGCGTATTAACGGAGATCTCTGACAGTGAGAAGGAGAACGTCAGAAACGTCACTTTATTGTCCAATGACTGCAGCCCCCTCCCTGTGAGTTACTCCCCTCCCCACCATAACTGTTAACACACTTGCTCTCTGACGTAGGTTGAAGTATAAGGGGGTAAGCTGAGGGGAGAAGAAGGATGGGGCAATGATGGAAGAGAGTTATGGTAAGGTTACCATGGCAATTCCACTGATAGAATACCCCACCAGAGTCACGCACTTGGCAGCAAATGGGAGAGAATGAACGCGAGACAGAATGACGTTGAAGAGAGAAAGAGGAAGGGAAGGGGGGGCGGTCATGGGGAAACTTGAAAGTATCTTGTTATAGGAGAGTAAATATTAACAGTAATAGGTCAGACCTTTGGTTTTCCCTTTGAGCGTAATCTCCATGTCTGTTTACTTGGGCCCTGCTGGAATTCCCTGGAGGAAATGAGGGTACAACATAAAAATCCTTCTCCCATAATCCCTTTTACCATCGTCACCGTGTTGCGTCACGGCCGACACTCTCTCCGTTTACATATTACACTCTGAGGTAAGCAGAACATGACTTGACTCTAAAATCCACAAGACTGCGTTATCATCCACCTGGACATGGAAATTAACCCACAGCAATAAACATTTATGGGAAAAACCAACATTGCAAGAATGGGCTGATTTGGTATTTGTTCTCATAATCAGACCACGACCCCAATAACCCTAAAGTAAACAGTGAACAAAAAATCCCCAACATAAAAAAACTATTATTGCTCAAGCATTTCCTTGTCAGTTAAATAAACTACGAGGAGAATTGTACCATTTCTCGCCGTTTTTAAAGTGACCTCGGCGAACGGTGAATGAATCAAGCAATTGTGTGGCTTAACAACCCGGCACAAGGTGAGCGAGGAGTGTGAGCATTCGAATGATTTGAAGCCTACGTAATAATGTGTGAATACATGCCATGGCGCACAGGAAACCTAGTGTAAAGCATGACTGAATTGAGTGAAGCTTGTGTGAGTAAAGCTTGTCTGGCAGCGAGGCCGGCTGGCAGGCCCTGTCACAGGTTCCCCTTCCTCTCTGATGTCTTTGAGGTCGTAGTCTGAGTGTCTCACTCTGTTTCTCCTCCTATGGTGGTTTACACAGATTGGTGATGTAATGGGAAGCATATGAAGGCCACACACAAACACACACAGACAGACGCACACACAAACACTGATGCTCATGCACGTTATACAGACACCGCACTTATACCACCACATAGCCATAATTACACACATATACTGAATGCACACCCATTTACACAAACCCTGGATTCCCCCTTTTCCAACAGGCATGCGCCAATTTGTGCTCACTCTCACACACACAAAAACAAGAGTCTAAACAAAGATACATAACCTCTGCGACACGACTACCACTAAAATCGACGCAAATGAGAACACACTCCCACAGACACACACACGCACACTCAGAGGGCTACCAACCCAGCGTGATAGTGTGTGAGTGATCAGCACTGACGGACGGCCCAACAGAAGACTGTGCCTCAGAACCACCCAGGAGACCCCCATCATGAGAGGCAGCCCAAAGAGGGAATGAGGGAGAGTGACTAACTTCACTCTTTCTTTTCTTCTCTCCCCAGCTGTGTCTTCAAACGGCCCTTTGATGTGGGAAATTAAAAAGAGCGAGTGTGTCAATATCTCCCTACGTCCAACCACAATCATCTATTTCCTCTCCTTCTTCTCCTGCACTCCTCCTTTCCTTACT